>NW_015165268.1:190489-220687 GCF_001447785.1 Gekko japonicus | reverse complement strand
TCAACATGGCAAATGGGGTTCAATGTGGCCAAGTGCAAGGTGATGCACATTGAAGCCAAAAATCCTAAATATAAATACACATTGATGGGGTCTGAACTGGCAGAGACTGATCAAGAGAGAGATCTTGGAGTCGTAGTAGATAACTCACTGAAAATGTTGAGACAGTGTGTGACTGCAATAAAGAAGGCCAATGCTATGCTGGGGATTATTAGGAAGGGTATTGAAAACAGATCAGCCAATATCATCATGCCCCTATATAAATCAATGGTGCGACCTCATTTGGAATACTGTGTTCAGTTCTGGTCACCTTCCCCGCCCTTCACTACCCAAAGGTGTCTCAGAGCGGCTTACAAACTCCTTTCCCTCCCCCTCCCCACAACAGACACCCTGTGAGGTGGGTGGTATGATGTGTTATTGTCCAAGAACATTACAGGTGGGGCTGAGAGAGCTCTCTCGAGGACTGCCCTTGAGAGAACAGCTCTGAGAGAACTTGTGACTGACCCAAGGTCACACCAGCAGCTGCATGTGGAGGAGTGCCCTACGAGGAAAGGTTAAAGCACTTAGGGCTCTTTAGCTTGGAAAGAAGACAACTGAGGGGTGACATGATTGAGGTTTTCAAGATTATGCATGGGAAAGAACAGGTAGAGAAAGAGGTACTTTTCTCCCTTTCTCACAATACAAGAACTCATGGGCACTCCATGAAATTGCTGAGTGGTCGGGTTAGAACGGATAAAAGGAAGTACTTCTTCACCCAAAGAGTGATTCACACATGGAATTCACTGCCACAGGAGGTGGTGGCGGCTACAAGCATGGACGGCTTCAAAAGGGAATTAGATAGGCATATGGAACAGAGGTCCATCAGTGGCTATTAGCCACAAGGTATAGATAGGGGCTCTGGGGCAAGTGATGCTCTGTCTTCTTGGTCCTTGGGGGAGCCAAAAGTGGGAGGGCTTCTAATGTCCTGGCCCCACTGGTGGACTTCCTGATGGCACCTGGTATTTTGGGCCACTGTGTGACAGAGTGTTGGACTAGATGGGCCTTTGGCCTGATCCATCATTGGCGAATCTTATGTTCTTATGTAATGCCAGAGCCCCAACCAGGATCAGGTCTCACAGTATTTTAAAGTGAAGGGAATCTAGAAGTAAATTGGTAGTAGACATACCCTCTAGACTGGCCTTCAAAAACAAACAAGCACAAAAGCACATCCATTGGCCTGATTGATTCAGGGGCCAAAAGGTTTATGCCTTTGGCCATAACCAGTGTTCCCTCTAAGCTGAGTTAGAGTGAGCTAGCTCACAGTTTTTTAGCCTCCGGCTCACACATTTTTGTCTCAGCTCAGGAAGGAGGGCTCCAGCGCAAACTAATGTATGCAGCAGCCAAATGGCTCCCTCACAACTTTAATGCCAGTTGCTCACAAAGTAGGATTTTTGCTCACGAGACTCCACAGCTTAGAGGGAACATTGGCCATAACCAGACTTTATACCTGCAGGCAAGGAGGGGAAGAAAAGTTCAGCTTTGATTATTTTATTTTTTAATAGCTGGCAGTTTTATTCTCAACTCCCTCCCGGCAATGACAGCCTCTGGTCATGGCCAGCATTTTCCATTATATCTAAGCATCTCGGCATACAAACATGTAGGTTATACTTATAAAGGTTTATATCTCCCTTATATATAAAAGCCGAATGGTGGTGGAACTTCTCTAGAACATTCCACACGCTCCGGAATTGGTTGGCACCCTGGTGTGTCACTCAGAATCTGTCCCTATCCACTGGCTGCATTGCTTGAGTCTTGCCTCCAACATTCTAAACAGTTTGCTGTTCCTCTCCCCCCCATAGCCAGTCAGAACACAGAGGTTATTTCCATATGCAGCCTCATTGGCCTTTGCCTCGGAACACAGAGGTCATTTGCATATGTGACTTGATTGGCTTTTGCCTCTAACATTCTAAACAGTTTGCTGTTCTGAGGTAAAATGTGTCCAATCTCCAGGTGAGGGCTGGAGATCACTCAGAATTACAACTGCTTTCCAGATGGCAGAGATCACTTCTCCTGGAGAAAATGGTGGGCTCTGTATCCTTATATGCTGCTGAGGTGGCCCCCGTATGACAGCCAATGTGACATAGTAGTCAGGGCTTCAGAGCACGGGAGAGGCTGCAGTGTGTGGGGGGTGGAAAGCTGAAGAGTGAGGGGGAAATAAAGGTAGGTTGATAATTGGCTGGGAAGGAGATAGGGTTGCCAACTCCAGGTGGGAAATTCCTGGAGATGTGAGGGATGGAGCCTGGAGAGGGTGAGGTTTCAGGAGGCGTGGGACCTCGGACAGGTATAAAGCCATAGACTCCACCGTCCAAACCAACTATTCCCTTCTGGGGAACCATTGTTGCCAATCTCCAGGTGAGGACTGGAGATCACTCAACATTACAACTGTTTTTTAGGTAGCAGAGATCAGTTCCTCTGGAGAAAACGGTGGATTAATTGTCATTATACCCTGCTGAGGTCGCCACAGCAAATTGACACTGAGTGTCCAAGGCCGGGACAGCCGCCCAGAGCCTCTTTCTAGAGGTCGTATTTATTTCCACAATGGACCTTTTTCCTAGTGTACATATAAATGTCATATATATATTGCATAAATACCATATAACATGCACAGTACACAATCTATAACACCAACAGAGAAATCAAAACAAACCCACTGAGCAAAATATAACAAAATCCAACAGTAAATAAACCAGGTAGCATTGCTCATCTCAAGCAGCATGTTAGCCGGTTGTTGAATGACTCCATGAAAATAAAAGGAACGGGGGGGGCAAAAAAAAGAAAAAGGGAGGGGGGGGGGGGGGGGACTGAAAACACATTGAGATCTTGTCACCTTTGAGTCTAGACTGGAAGTTTTTCTTTTAAAAAAATCTTTCTGTCATTCTGGTGACTGTCACAGTGATAGCCATTTACCCACCAGGAAGACAGAAAGTGCTCTAGTTTATTCTGGTGGTTTTTTCTTTTTCTTTTTATCCCTAGCAATGTCAGTCTACTGCAGTCTCATCCTTCAGCACTTTTCCTCACTCGGCAGAAAAAGTTTCTAGTGGACAATGATATTGATGACAAAGTTGATGAAAAACAGGACATATATATATATATACTGAATCCACTGGGGGGAAAGCATGTCTGAACAAATGACAGTGTTCTGGGGTCTCAGCAAAATCTGAATCAAATAAAATGGGACACACACATTTGTATGAAATATTTATTCTTTCTAGTGTACCGAAAGCAATGCAAATACTGTTACTAGCATTTTTGTGTCCATGCCAGTTATTTGGGTCCTATTTCATAAAGATGTGCACTTCAGTTTTCATGTTTTCTAGTAAGTGTGTCGGTTTGTTGTTGTTTTTTTAAACCAGCAACATGTTTTCTTCTTTTGCCTATTCTTCAAAGATGCAAGAAAGGGGAAGGGGACCACACATGCAAAATATTTGAAATTGCTTTCTTGAAGAACAGATGGAATTAGCCAGATATCTGGAAAGGCAGGATATAAATATAAGCAATAAATAAATAAATTAAAGGGCTATATGTCCTCCTACAAGACAAAATGCTGCTGAACTTATTAATGGTACACCGCTGCAGGTATGTATGGAGATAGTAAGATTTTGCATTTGTTTGAGTGGCTGGGAAAGGAGCATAAGAAACCTCTCTGGTGTCTTATAGTAAGAGATGCATAAATTCTTGTTTTGATAGCTTTATAGATAAGGTTTTTTATTTGATTTATTGATAGAGGACTTACCTGTCTATTTTACTGATCTTCTTATACATTCTGTTGTATAGTACTTTGTGTATTGAATTGTTTTACTAATTTGCACATACGTAAACAAATGTTTATTGCCCATTGTATTATTATACTAGTGGTTAATGTGTTAGCAGCTAGGATTTTGTTTAGCCAGTTCTAAACCTTGCCTAATCTTTAGATAACCAGGGTGGCCATCGACTGGCCCTCAAAATTTATTGTTAAATTAGGGTTGGGCAAAATCATTATGTTCCATCAATCCTGTCAAATTTCTGGGATGAATAATAGAACTTGGAATGGTTTCTCTAATTCAATCCCTTATGCACCCCCTCTTGTAAACTGCATCTGTTAGATGCAATTGATCTAGTCCTATGAACTAAGTGTGGTAGACTTTGGCCCAGGCATCTGTCAGCTAGGCCTTTCTTAAGCCCTGGCTGCCAGGGGAGTGGGGTGACTCTGGAATGTTAGGTTTTATTTCTGCTGTGCCTTCTGTGTTTTTATTATCTCTGTATGACCCTCAGTGCCTGGTGTAGTCTTTCTCCTGGGAAAAGTAGCCCGTTACTTTGCGGGTTTCTACCTGATCCCTGGCCCTGGGCCATCAGGGGGCCTCCTTGAATAATGTGTATCTGCTTGCTGTGTGCGCTTTGCTTCAGTTCTAACATGAAATGGTTAAGATATCTGCATACTCTCAATGTCTCAGTAAACTTTACTTCTTTGAATGAAAGCTGTTGGGAACTGATTGCTGCAGGAGTTTGACAGCATCCCTCAGATAAGGACACAAGACAACAGCATGGCTTAAACTACCATATTTACTTGAAAGGAAGAAGACTCTGGATGCAAGATAACAGTCTGTAATCAGATCTCCAGTGGATTTGTTGTTGTTTTTGTTACAAAATAGTTGCCACAAGCAGGGGATCCGTAAGGACTTGTGGGGGGGGCATCTTATTTTCCTTTCCCACTATTTCCTCTTCCAATTTCCTGAAAACTCTCATAGCCTTTTCCTGTTTCCTTCTCTCCTTCCCATCTACCACCCAACACACCTCTATTTGCTTCCATCTTGAGCTCCCCCTCCCTGCAGCCCTTCCCTGGAAAATGTCCAGGCCAAGCCTAGCTGTGCAGTGCCAGCTTAGCCAAATTACATGGGGAACCTGTGTGGACTCTCAGGGAGCATTTTACTTTCCGATGTATCTCCCTCACCACACAATTTCCATTTTCCTTCAAGGCCTGAGGAAGTCAGAAAGGCCCCAATGCTTCTATCATTTCATAGAATCTGCAAAACAGAAATGTTCAGGAGGCATTTTTATAAAGGAATTAGAACTGTAATATAACCAAACGCCTCAGGAGGTTATGTTTGCCCCCACAGCCATCCCCCTTTCCCTGCTTATTTCTCTCCTTCCTACCCACCAGCCAACTTTCCTTTATCTTCACTTCTTTCCCTTCCCCTGGCAGCCACTACATGGGAAAACTATGGCTCAGTTGTGCCTTGGCAGCCACTGGACTTAGTTGCGCAGTGGGGAGCCTGCAGTGACTTGCAGGGGCTTCTTAGTTTCACCTGTATCCCCCTCCCCACAGTATATCTGTTTTCCATCCTCCTAGCAACATTTCACTGTGTACTTCTCTCTCACCCATCAACCAATGTAACTTTTATCTGCCCCACCCCCATCTCCTAAATTCTATTCTGAAACTCTAGCCACTACACCACAGTGGATTTTGAGGTAGTTGCTGTTGAACAGTAGCAAGCAGGCTGTCCTGGGTGAGTCATGCAAATCACATGGTATCAAGTCATTGGTGGTTGCTGCCAGGCCTATCCCCTCTTGAATCCTCCTTCAAAGGTCAAAACAGCCATGAAAATGACCCTGCTCAATTCCCCCTGCCCTTTACTGACAGAACCACCCTGTGGGGTGAATAGCAACATGAAGTGGGAAGCATTTGAGTTTGAGAAAAAAAGCATTAAGGGAAGAGTTACATTCTCTTCTCCTCGTATCCCACTATCCTAATCCAAACTGCCTTCCCCTATAATTTCTCTTGACCTTGGATCTCTTCCAAAGTGCTGCTTTATAGTTTGGCCCACATATGCAGAAGTTAGGGTTTGCCTGTTATGGTTGTATACTTTCCACAGATGGAATATTTCTCTGCTAGTGTACTCTATTTAGGAAAATTTCAAGAAAGGAAACTCTTTATCTCTCCATCATGATCAGATGCAGGCAGATAGATTCAGGTGGGTAGCTATTATGAACTGAGGTCGAGGCAGCTCTTAAACAAGTGATTTCTTTTATTCAGCTCATAATTTAACACAGGACAACTTACACACAGAACAAGCTAACTTTATACGTTTTGAATGGGAAGAACCACACCCCTAAACAGATAACAACCAACCAGAGAAAGGCGCTTAGGACCAATAAGAATTGTTCCCACCAAAAGTCAATGTCTCTCCGGATTGGCCTACCAGTGGCATTGACCAATCCAGTCTTGTATTCTGGGATGTTGCACTTCTATGGAACTGTACCTAAAGCTCATACCAAACAATGATAACTGAATACATAACACACCTCCCCCCTAAATTAGCACACGTAATCCTGAAATCTAGCGGTCCACGTCCTTACTCGTTGAGAATGTTGTGGTTCCACTGCAGGTGGCTCGGACCTGGTGCTGGAACTGCTAGACTGATTGCCCCTGGAAGAGTCCAGACCTGGAGTGCTAGACATTCCTGGCTCGCTGGGCAGTGCCAGCATTTGAAAGTTCTCGGGCCCTGTGTTGGAAGAGTTCTCTTGCCCTGTGTCAACAGGGGGTGCTGCTACCGGCTCTGACTCTGGGGTTGATTGGGGTGTTCCCGCCAAAAGTCCATGTCTCTCCGGATTGGCCTATCAGCGGCATTGAGCAATCCGGACTCGTATTCTGGGATGCTGCACTTCTGTGGAGCTGTACCTAAAGCTCATACCAAACAATGATAACTGAATACATAACAGTAGCCATGCTAGTCTGAAGCAGCAGAACAAAGACTGAGTCCAGTGACACCTTTAAGACCAACAAAGTTTATTTCTGTTCTAGGCTCATCCTAAAGCTGACAGCATCAGATGCAGGCAGGATTTTGTTTTGATTTTAACTTCGTCCTCATGGAATGGCTTATCTGCTTTTATAGAAAGCAATTGCCTGAGAGGAAGGTTAAAGATTAAGCCCTCACATATTGCAAGGCCTTCAAGATGGGAAGGGGGAGATGAGAAACATCTCCTTTCAGTGGAGGTATCATAGTATTTCTAGATAGGTCCAGAACCCCCTAAAAATATCATGCTCTGAATTCATTCTGGAAATGCTTCCATCCTTTGGCACTCAAGAGTGTCAAAGGGAGTGGATTCTAGCAGGTGTGCAGTTCTTCCCATCCATGTATAAAATTTGTGGCAGCTTTGGTTACATTGACCCAAGCTGTCACATAACATCAATGTGTATGGTAATGTAATGTAGTGATATGTAGTGATATGGTGTGATATGGTGTGATATGGCGTGATATGGCGTGATGTGGCGTGATGTGGCGTGATGTGGTGTGATGTGGTGTGATGTGGTGTGATGTGGTGTGATGTGGTGTGATGTTGTGTTGTGTTGTGTTGTGTTATGTTCTATTATGTTATACAGCAGTCCTGAAGCTTCACTGAGCTGGGTTAAATAGATAGAAAATATAGTAAAGAATTTTTTTATAGCTATGTATAAAGCTTTCTATCAGATTAGGTACTGCCAAATAACTCTTTTACAGAGACAGATTAAGATACATCTTTGTTCAACAAACAGCATTTCTTTCCAAAAAGCCCTTGTGGAACTCAGCTCTTCTCTTGGAAACAAACTTATTACCACCCTCCAGCAAGAAACAAACTTTATGTTAGGTCAGCCAAAACTGAATTCCAGCTAATACCAATGTTGGTTAAGTTCTGCTGTGATTGAATCATACAGACTTGTATTTCAACAGATAATGGGGAAAGTTCTTCCATTTCTGCCTAAGTTATAGACACAAACCACAGCAGTGTGCTGAATCTTGGGGTATTACAATAACTGGTTTTGCTTATTATTGGTAAAGTATTGTTACCTGAAAAGTGATATAAATATTTTAAACAAATATAACATAAAAAGATTTCTAAAGATGGTGCTTTCACACTTACTGAATAATGCACTTTCAATCCACTTTCAATGCACTTTGCAGCTGGATTTTAATGTATGCAACAGTAAAATCCACTTACAATCACTAAAAAGCTTTGAAAGTGGATTGAAAGTGCATTATTCAATGTGTGTGAAAGTGCCTTTATATAATAGTCTGTAACATGATTACTATATACAGCTGCTGGGTCACAAGTTTGAGCAAGTGTCTAGTCTCCAGTTTTGATGAACCCATGCCTACTGCAAATTCAGTAGGACCTAGACTTTTATGGTGTTGGTCATATCTGAGAAGCTGCCCTGTTCTCCATGACACTTTATGAGAATGCTTGTGTCTCAGAGACCATAGCTTGGCAACGTATTTGACATAGAGTTATTCATAACTCTCTTTTATTTCCATGAAACTTACTTCAACCTAAGTGTCTTTACAATCTTGCAGCTGAAAATGAAGCACTAAGTTTGATTTCTCTCTTACTATTGTTTGGCACTGTAGTAAGCATAAGCAGTCACAGATTGCAGAAGACTGAACATCCCAGGTAGCAATTTTTTATTCAGTTAAGTGAAATCATAACATTCAGAAATAATATTTAATGTAATTCGAGGGGGCAGATTGCAAACACTGATTTTTTTCCCAGTGTTTCATCGGGTATGATAATTTTAGTGATTATGCTATCTGCCCAACAGAGTTATTATTTCTTACCAGATGTTATCACAAGTGTTTAAGACTAGAATTAAATAACACACAGGGTGTCCAGAACTATCTATTGAGAATTTTAGGTAGCACATAATGAGAAGTGGTTGAAAATGATATGCCGCTAATGTTTTTTAAAGCCGCCATTCCTCAAATAATAGACTCAGCCCAACCCCTGCGGTTACTTAGCTCTAAAAACACCAGCCAAAGGATATTTCTCAGAAGTCAGAAGATATTTACCACAGTTAACCAATAATTCTTAGCATCTTATTAGAGAATAAACGTTTCCAGTGGAGAATACACAGTATCTGCACAGTACTATCTATTACTAAATACAACGCTTAAAGTCATTTTGCATCTACAAAAACCAAACTAAGGAGCTGCACTGTGCCTCAGAAACTGTTACAATCATAATTGAAAATGAGAATATGCTTACAAGGTTCATTCAGGATTTGCAATGAGTCTAACACATGAAAAAGGACATATGCTGAACTTTCTTTTCTGCAGCGAGCAGTTTGCCAGTGATCTGATTAGGGTGCTGGAGGTTCAGCCCTTATTGTAGTCAGATCACTAGCTCCTGAAGGCATGGTTGAGCTTGCTGCCTCCTCCCTGCCGGGGTGGTGGACTGATTTCGATGATCTGCCCTCAGAGATTAATAGATCCTGTTGGTTTCCAGGCAGCTCTAGGAGATTTTGAGAGCCTCCCTGGTGGCTCTGAGGAAACCCTTGTAGCTGTGTGGAGAGATGGGCTGACAGGGGTCATTAACAGAGTTGCTCCTTGGTGACCTTTTCCATGATCTTTGAGGCTTGATTACCTTCTCCATTATCTTTGAATCAGACAGAGCACATCATAAAGCCCATTTGCAGGCCTGTCAGGTGGCAGCAATGGCAACGAATAAGACTTTCTTATCTGTCACCATTGAGTCAGCAGAATCTCATCCAGCTCAATTGTTTAAAGTGGTTTGTGACTGGATAACACCTAAGTTTGACTCCGCCAGTGCTGAAAATTTGGCCCCCAGCTGTGATGCTTTTGCAAGGTTCTTTACTGACAAAATATCTCTTATCCATTCTGATTTGGAGGCCAAGTTGAATGTAGATACACACACACACATTGTTTTAATTATTTTAGTAATAAACCACAAAGAGATATTTCCCTGTCTAGAAAAATCATTCTGAGATGAATTGAACAACTATTGCTTAGTGGTCAATATCATACTTTTTGGGGCAAGCTGCCTAGAGCGAGTCAATACTGAATAATATCTGGGGGGGGGTGTTGAGATGGGCTATCTAAATTATTTCTCCTCATCTTCAGACCTTGTTTGGACAACCCACACTGAGACGGACAGAAGAAATGACAAAGTCTTCCATTTTAATGGCTTTTGATATAATCAATTATGGCATTCTTCTGGACTGTTTAGCTAATATCACTCTCTGGCATTTCCATTCCTATATGGCCAAATTGTGCTAGATTGCTTGGCCCGTGATTTGATGTTCACACTACGGGCTTCCACGGGAACTGGTGGGTTTTGGCTCCCATCCATTCCCATTTCTACATTAAACCACTGAGACAGCAATCCTGAGTAGTGTCTACACAGAACTCTAGTAAGGTCTATTTAAGAGTCTTACTACCAGGAAAGTGTTCTTATAATTACACTGTCACAGAGAGGTTTCATCAGTATGCAAATAATACCCAACTGTATTTACTTTCTTTTCAAATCTAGATGAGAAGAGGGAATAGACATTCTGGTCCTCTGTCTGGATGTAGCAATGGAAAGTATGAGAGCCAATAGATTAAAGCTCTATCCTAATAAGATGGAAGTGCTACTGATCAATAGTACCAAGGATTTTGATGCCAATGTATTATAGATTAATAGCTTGCAGTGCTGTTAGATCTTAGTCTTCAGATGAAGATGCTGATCTCTTCTTTTCACCAGTTGCAACCCTTCTTATAGAAGTGAAACTTAGCCATGATTATGCATGGCCTGATCACATCTCTGATTAAAATATTGCAATGTATTCTATATGCAACTGTGGAATTACTGAGTGATACCACCTACATCTCTCACCTGTATCAGAATAACTGCATTGGCTACCAGTCTGGTTTGCCTCTATTTAAAGTGTTGGTTATGGCTTTTAAGTCACTAAATAGTCTGGGACAAGGACATCTAATGGATTCTTTTCTCTATATGTTCTTGTTCACACACAGATTGTCAGTGGAGGGCTGTGTCACCTTCCACCTTTCTCATAGGTAAGTAGGGGTGGTGGTAGTAAGGCCTTTTCAGTCATGGCATTAAATTCCAGAGTGTCCTGTTGTGGATGGTGGGTGACAGTTTTATTAGCCAGAGCCTATTTGATGGCTAATACTTTCAATGCGTGTCTGCTTGTGCTAACTATTTCATAGGCTTTTTGGAGATGAAAGGCATTGATCGTGCACTCTGTTGCTACTGATCATCACAGTTAATGTCCATTTTTAAATTTTGTTTGTTTGTGTGATGACTTTTTTTAATCTTTTCAAAGCCCCATTCTTGGATGGCATATATCACAATTCCTGGTAATGTGTGGAAGTACTATGCACCATGGAAAGGATCTGGCACAGTTTAATGATGTTCATTTCCCTCATAGGGCCCAGCTCATAGCTTTAAGAGGCTGCTTATAGCAGCATTATTACAACAGATGACTTCTTACTTTGACTTACAGAGTTCCTTGTCTCTCTCTTTCGCCTCTTTTCAAAGACTCCATCTGGGACTCGTGTGCTGCAGCAATGATAATAATACCAAGAGGCTTATAGTTCTTGGTAAATCAAATGGGGGGTTACAGAAGTTAATATTGGTGGCTGTAAAATGAAATCAGGAAAATGCCCTCTAAACAGGAAAATAGAACCTATCATGCAAAGATGAATACGGGATTGCAATCCAGTAGGTAAAGGATAAGAATAATGTTAGAGACAGGCTTAAATCTCTCTCTGTATTCTCCAAGAGGGACTTTTAAATAAATGAGAAACATTAAATTTAGAGGCATAGATTAGAGGTAAAAGATTTCAGAAGAATTCTGGCAGTGCCTCATTTCCCCTTTGGCAAGACTGCCTTGAGACAAGGACAAATGAGGTCATTTACTTGCCACACAGTCTATAATCAGAAATAAGCCTATTTATAGTTGCAAAGCACAGGTCTAATAAAACTTCATTATTTGAGACTTCGGATATACAAAAAAGTGCCATCTATGCTTACATGTAGCCATGATAAATAAAACCTAATGCTAATTGTCGGATAAGTATTATCTCTCCCGTATGACTTAAGTGGAAATGACATTTGTAAAACAAGACCCTAAGGAATCATAAAATGTACATTAAGATATAAAAGCATTCTGACTTCACCTGTTGTAAACTCAGTTCATAGAATTAATTATTACATCCCTTTTGGATGTAGTCAAATATTTATTTACTAAATTTCTAAGGCTTTCCTCTGTGCATAAAACATTCAATTAAGTTTCTAAGAATTACAGTAGGAAATAAGCACAGTTGCATTAGCAGGTAGGGGTGATGATGAGTGATACTTATCTGTCTTGAAGCTTGGTTGTTCCAATGAAGAATGGATGGGAAGAAATGGAAACAAAGGGAATCCACACACGACCAGAACCAGCCGGAACGCGTGGGCAGTAGAGGCAAGGGTTGGGGATAGCAAGTGGGACTTAAGAGGGGTAAATGCAGACAGGGGTCGTCTTGGGGGGAGTATTAGCTAGGAGGAGTCAGGTGACTGGTTCTCTCCTTTTATAGGTGGTCCAAGAGATGGGTGGTAACTGTGCCAACCTCTTGACCCACCTACCTGTTAGTCCGTCCCAAAAACAATCCTATTGGTTGCATGTAGGGAGGGGAGGTTACCTAAGAGGGGTGGCCAGTATTGTAACCTAAAACCTTACTCGAAGTATGGCATCTGGACTGGTGTGAAATCTAGGCATCAGGATGCTTCATTGTAGTGCTGATGAAGTTGGCCAGTTCCTTTGATAATCAAATGTCCAGCTGGCAGGAAATTACAGCTCAGGAACAAAGCAGGTGATGGGTAGTACGTGACCATAAGCAGCTTTGTCATGGGGGCTGTCACTTCCTAGAGTTGTTGTTTCATTGCTCACAATGGGTAACTGTGTAGCTGAAACCTTATTTACATGTAAAGTATGTGCAGACACCCTAAAGTGTACAGCTTTCTGAGCCTATATGTGTGTGCACAGTCCATTGTGTGTAGCAATAAATAGTTCATAGAACA
This sequence comes from Gekko japonicus, assembly GCF_001447785.1. NCBI lineage: Eukaryota > Metazoa > Chordata > Lepidosauria > Squamata > Gekkonidae > Gekko > Gekko japonicus. The sequence goes on along the minus strand of NW_015165268.1, from coordinate 207,835 downwards.
AATATCAGGCTTATTCTCTAACAGCGTGTCATGGGGTTGGTTTCCTGGCTTCCAGGCCTAAAGTGTGTGCTGCAGGACCCTCCTGATGAATGCTGCTTTGGCGGAGGCCAACTTGTCTACCCTGTAGTGTTTGGTAAATGTATGGACTGACTTCCAGGTGGCTGCCTTATAGATAATCTCTAAGGATGGAAAAGACCTGTAGGTTGCCAAAGTCACTGCCCACCCCCTTAGGGAATGAACTGTGATGCCCTGATGTGGCTCTAGGCCCTTGGCCTTCTATGCCAGAATAATGCACTCCCTAATCCATCAATTTAGGGTGAATGTGATTACTCCCTGTCCCAAGGAGGACTTCCTAAAGGACACAAATAATGCTTCCAACTTGTGAAACACTTTTGTCCTATCTATATAGAAACTCAGGTTTCTACGTACATCAAGACAGTGCCATTCCCTTTCCTTTTCATATTTAGAGTTAGGATGGAAGGAGGGCAAAACTATCTCTTCCACCCTATGGAAGGTAGAATCTACCTTCAGAACAAAGGCTGGATCACATCATAAAACCACCCTATCATTATGAAAGATGAATAGGTCCCTGTGCACTGACAATGCCTGCAGTTTTGGCACCTGTCTCACAGATGTGATTCCTATGAGGAAAATAGTTTTAATTGTCAATTCCTTCAATGGACAAGAGGCCATAGGCTCTAAGGGGTCTTTGGATAAAGCTTTAAGAATCTATGGACCTGCAGAGGATTTATCAATGAGGCTCCCCTTAGAAATCTCTTGATGTGTGGATGTTGTGCTAAGGTTTTCTCCTTAGAACCTCTGATTGCTGATATAGCCACAACCTGTCATCTAAGGTGGTAGTGCTAAGCCCTTTATCTAGACATTCCTGCAGAAAAAGTAAGATCTGCCCCACTGGTGCCGATAAGGGATTCAAATCCTTGAGTATGCACCAGGTCCAAAAGACCTGCCAGGTATTATTTATACATTCTGTTAATAGAGCTCTTCCTAGGGGCTAGCATGGCCTTAATCACCCTTTCTGCATAACCCAGTTCTAGTTGTTTGCACTCCACCTCCAGGCTGTGAGCTTTAATACATCTGATCAAGGGTGTGGCATTGACCCCTGCATCAGCAGGTCCTCGCTGAAGGCAGGCACCAAGGTCTGTGATCAAAAGTCTCAGCAGGTCCTGGAACCATGCCTGTCTTGGCCAGAGGGGTGCTAGCAGAATCACATCTACTTGCTGTTCTTATATCTTTTGTACAGCTCTGTGTAACAGCTGGACCGGGCAGAAAGCATACAGTAGCTGCCAAGGCCACTCACAGTTCAGAGCATCAACCCAGTGGCTTTCCTCCCCCCCAGGTCCTGTCTCTGTCTCCTCCCCCCTTTGTTGCATCTCCCTGTTTCCTTTTTTTGGTCAGTCTTACCATTTTTCAGTTGCACCACCTTTGTGGAGCTACACCTATGGATGCATCTGTCCCCATCGGAGCCTGCTCCCTCTGAGCCTGCTGGCACTTCACTGCAGGCTGCTATGAACAAAACTGCATCCTCATTGTCCTCTGAGGGGGGTCCTCCTGGCTTGAGAGCTGAGGGCCTTGGCAGGAGTGCACAGTGGAATTGTGGACCAAGGAGAACCTAGGGCTTTCAGTTGCAACACTTGCTGCTGCTCCAATGTGGTTTGGGGGAGTGATAAATCCCTTCCCTGCCCAGGCGAGTCTCTTCCCTAAAGGAAGCAAGGAGGGGGGGGGGAGGCTAAAAAAAGCCCTAGCCCAGGATTGCTGTGCTCTGCAGAACACTGCCAAAGACGTCCTGCTCAGAAGGCAGGGCCAGAAAGACTGAGGATGACTGGGACAAGCCCCTCCCCTCTGGGATCAATCAGTTGACTGATCCTGCCTTCGGAAAAGAGGAGCCTTATCCCAGGAGTGAGGACTGCCCCATTCCCAGGACCACTGGAGAAAGTGAAGGCATCGATTAATCAGTAATAATCCAATAATCGAAGGCAAAAACATGTGTAATAAACAGACTCACTACTTACAAACTGCCAAAATGCTAAAGAACATGTAATAGAAAGTAGCGAATACAAAGTAACCACATAAGAAAAATACAAAATGGAAAGAATGAGGAACTTGTGTAATAATACACTACTATAGAAAAATCGACATAATAATAGAGAGCTAATATAATAATGCAATGCTGTATTCGGATGTTTGATTACGTTTCAAGGTTCATCCTTCATCAGGGTGTTCCTTTTAAGTTGCTGTGGTTTCCATACTTTACTCACATGCACTGGGAACAATAATAATTCAACACAAGAACAGATGCAAATCTCCAGTGTGTAATCACCTTCAGCAGCTTCAGACTACCAGTGGGATGGACAGTGTCTCTTGGCTGAGCTCTGAGTGGCAATTAATCAATTAAATAATGTGAATCTCAATCCTAATCTAATGTGATTATTTGCTTAGTTTAGAGTAATGTCCCACCCTCTTCTGGTTCCCTTTTTGGAAAGGGCTAATGGGGGGGTGTGCTGGGTCCTGGCTGGGACCAAGCGAAAGGAGCTGCTGAGCTTAGAGAGAGAGAGAGAGGCAGGCACACAGGCAGGAGTGGTTGGGGGGAAGGCTAGAAAACTTCCAGGTCTGAATCCAAGGGGCTATGCTTAAGGTTCTTGCAGAGTGAGGGAAAGATACTGGGTAGAAGAGATGCCTTGATAGAGGAGCTCTAGTGGCAAGATAGAAGGTGAGAAAGAGGGAAGCTGTTATGTATTGATACGGACATGTCTGGACCAGTGTTCCCTCTAAGCTGAGTTAGTGTGAGCTAGCTCACAGTTTTTTAGCCTTCAGCTCACTGATTTTTGTCTTGGCTCAGGGAGGAGGGCTCCAGAGCAATGTAATTTACGCAGTAGCCAAATCGTTGGCTCACAATTTTAATGCCAGTAGCTCACGAATTAGAATTTTTGCTCACAAGACTCCACAGCTTAGAGGGAACATTGGTCTGGACACATAGCGCACCTTCAGGACTTAGCCAGCCTGGATCCTAGTGGGAACCAATAGGTTTGCCCGGATCCTAAGGTTGACCTATGATGGACTCTAACACTGTAAATAGCCAATCACAGGAGTGGGGTGTGTGTTGGGTGTTGTGTGCTGCACGGATAAAAGCAGGGTTCGAACCCGGCTAGTTTGTCTTTAGTTGAGTTGAACTTCACTAATAAATATGAGCTGATCACTTGCTACGCATCTGAACCCACTAAGCTGAGCAGGATCATGCAGTGGGATCATATTTGCAAAAGTGCAGATAGAAATCCTGGGCGCTGAATGCAATGGTAACAGTGTTTCCTCTAAGCTGAGTTAGTGTGAGCTAGCTCACAGTTTTTTAGCCTCTGGCTCACACATTTTTGTCTTAGCTCAGGAAGGATGGCTCCAGAGCAAAATGATTTATGCAGTAGCCAAATTGCTCGCTCACAAGCCAGTAGCTCACAAAGAAGAACTTTTTCTCACAAGACTCCACAGCTTAGAGGGAGCATTGAGTGGTAGGGGGGGAGAGAGAGAGAGAGACTAAATTATACTTTGCCTGACTCTGTTGTCCTGGTGCTGGAGTGTCAGTGAAGGTCAGTCTGGAGGAAAGGCTGAACTAATTTTGTGGTTGAACTCCCAGAGTTATATACCTAAACCCCCCTCCAAAGATCTCAGCTAGTCAAGGTGTTTGCTTTTACAATTAACTTTCTTGCAGAAGAGTGCTTTGCTTTCCATCTTTCTTGTAAGACTCAGAGCCTAATCCATGCAACTTCCTCCTCCCACTCCTTTTTCTGAGTCTAAAAGTGAGTGTGGAGGGGGCTTTTAGCTACCCCTTTTTGTATTTCTTGCGGTGGCCTAAGGCCCTACAAGAATATTGGGGTGCTAGCATGACAGCACATGGTGTGTGTGTGGGGGGTGTGTGTGTGGCTTATGATACATTAGTGTGGTGTAGCATCATCAAATCTGTTTCCAGTATGCTATTCCAATCTGTTTCCACTATGCCTTAATAAGACACTGTGTGCTAGTCTGTCATATGTACTAAAAAAAATTGAGGATAGAAGGAAATACAATGAAATATGGATAAGGAACCTACTCTGAACCTTTAAATAGTGTATGAAAATGTCTAAAAACTTCAAGAGCCCTATGAATGCGGTGTTTTCCAGACTGCAGCTCTCTTTTGGGCTTTTGTGGGTGTTGTGGCAGTTCTGATGATTGCACTATCGGTATGATCAGTCCACACATATTTTTTTCATCCCTTCCCCCCCATTCATGGTTCTGTCTGTTCACATTCACATAGATAATTGGTTTGGGGGGGGGGGGTTTCGGGGAGGTGCACATGCACTGAAACACTGCAGCATTTCAGCAGCCTCAAGGGGGCTGCGCAATCCTCGTTAAAGTACATTCCCCACATATCACATACCATCACACTTCCAGGACAAGTCTGCCCCAGTCTCCAACACCTGTGCCCTTTCTTGGAGGAGAGGCTCCATGAAAGCCCCGTCCTCACTCTCGTTCTCTTCCCTGGGCCTTTCTTCAGAGTTAAGTGGTGTCACTTGATGAAGCTGTCTGCCTCACCCAAGCCTGCCCTCGAACACATAGGTAGGGTGTGATTCCTTTACACAACAGTAGCCCCATTGGCTTCAGTACATCTACTTTGGTGTGAAGTAAGGGGTGGCGATGGGATCCAAGGCATTCAAAGTAGCCAGAATACTGCTCTGTCTCCTCTGCCCCCTCCCTTCCCCCACTGAGGCATTGTTCTGGAACTGAAGTTGCACAGTCCCCCCCCCCCCGGCACTGATCGCCATATAAGCAGAGATGCAAGAGCTGGTGTCAGGCCTCCCCATGGAACTGTCTGTTTCTGCACTGTGATCCTATACATATTTTCTTTGGAGTAAGTTCCATTAAATACAGTGGCGCTTGCTTTTGAACAAACCTGCCTAGGATTCAGTTACCCATTTGTCGTTAGGTCTCTTTGTCATAAACCTAAATCCTTAGCCTTCTTGCTGAAACTAGGATTTTCCTCTTAAACCAAAAATGCAAGGGGAAAAAGGTCATACATATGTTGGAACCAGAACTGGCTTTCTTTGAAGTTGTGTTTGTACTTTCAAAAAAAAAAAAAAGAAGGGACAAATAGGGAACCAGTCAATGTTCCTGGATTTTCTTTTTAAACACAAATGTTGACTTGAAAGCATCCCTGCTGCTGTCAAAAGTGTAGCTCAGGCAATGCACAGCCAGGTGGAGAAGAATAAGGGTCTCTTGTTTTTGAACTGCAGCTACTTACAGTCACATGCACCAGATTTCAAAGGATAGCGCAGTGTGCTCCCATTCCATTCCAACCATTGTGCACTACTGTTCCTCTGAGTCAGCTGGGCAGCTTTCAAGCTTTTCCATTCATTTACTAAAGTAAATTAGAAGTTTTGAAACTTCAGAGGATCAGACTGCTCTAAAGCTCTGCAGAGTGCCTCAGCCAGGCAGGAGGAATGGAAAGAAAATGACATGTTCTAGACCAGCTTTTCTGCTAAAGACAGCCGTAGATGTTCAAATCACTAAAGGACCCATCCAGAGAAAAAACAACTTTGTACTTTTTCTTTAAAAAACAAAAACAAAACCACTGAAACTATTTTTACCCTATTTTAATTTGACATCATTTGCATTTAATTTTAAGCAAATAATTTGGCCTATGTCTTGACATCCTTTCTCAGTCAAAAAATAACTCACTGAATTTCCTGATTCCTGTACTCAGTAACCCAAAGGCAAAATGAATTTTACCTGACAGGCATGTAATGTGATGGAGTGTGAGGCTGCATGGAGGGGTGCTCCAGTTTAATGCTTAATAACTAAAATTCTAATAGTCAGCCTGGGGTCTCTCCCTATCTTTGAGTGTGTTTGGAAGATAGGAAATGCTGTGTCTTCCAGCATTTCTCAGCAGTAGTGTTTTATGGCAGAATGCTTCCTGCCAGTGCTTCTGAATTCATGCAGTTTTACTGTATTTTTACAGTTGATATACACACTGGTTTTAGGTAGTAATTAGTTGCTGAGTCCTCAATCCAAGGACATAAAGAGTGAACTATGCTGAAAGACAAGCAGCATGTTTGGTTATTTCTGATTGTACTCAATTTTGGCTCTGGATTTTTCAGAGACTTCTGTAATAAATTCTTACACAAAAGTATCTCAGATTCTTTCTGCTATTACCACAGCTAGGGTTGCCAGGTCAACTTACCTGGCCAGTGGGGGGGTCTCCTGACATCCTTCTGGGAGCCCAGAACTGATGTTGGCCATTTTCAGGCCTACTTCCGGTTTCGGGCCTACTTCTGTTTTGGGGGGGTGATACTTTGGTTTTTGGGCAAAACTCTATGGTAAATTTGGCTCCAAACCATAGAGTTTTGCCCCAAAACCAGAGCATCACCCCCCAACCAGAATTAGGCCTGAAACCAGAAGTAGTCCCAAAAAGGTCAGTTGGGGCAGGATTTCCCCCAGCCGGCTGGTGGTGGGTAAGAGCCTGTAAAAGCGGGGGTTTCTCCACTCCCACTGGGGGGCCAGCAACCCTAACCACAAATCAACAGAACAATAAATTGGTGAATAGTTTCTATGGTAGAAGTTCTCTGGAGCAAGAAATGCAGTTAAGATGAATGTCAGTGTGATGTTGTAGATACTGTAGTACTCTATACATATTATCTGCATGTGTAGAGAGAGGTGGGAATGAGATTCTGCAAACAGTTTCCAGCTTCTATGCATTCAAGTGAATGTCTGCTTAAAGCAGGCATCCCCAGATTTTTGAGCCATTGGACACATTTGGAATTTTGAGAGGGGGTAGTGAGCACCACACCAAAACAGCTACCACAGGACGTGGATTCAAACCCACAGTGGCTGCCCTAGGAGGTGGAGCTGATTAGAATACATCCCTCCTCATGTCTCCTGGGAAGAAGGAAAGCCTGAAGGGGAAATGAAACTACACACCGACTCTGGAAAGCCCAGATGCCTACCAGTCCTCCTGATCCTCCAGTGGAAATTCCTTTCATTTGAATGAGGGCAGCAAATAATAAAACCTGCCTTACAATGTTTCCACCCACTTTCTGAAAACTTGGCAGGTGCCAAGGGAAGTACTGGCAGGTGCTGAAGCAGCCACAGGCACCACATTTATAAACAATGGTTTAGACCCTATTGTTACCCAAATCACACATGCACACACACCATGACAGGCTATGCATGTGTGAACATCCTCTGTGTTGGTAGGACTAGGCATAGATTCTGTGGGATCTTTCGAATCTGTTGTATACAAAATTCCCAGATTGGCTCAGTAAGTCTCCAGGGAAGAAAAGATGAAGAAAGAAAAAGATACTTAACCAGGAAGTGATTTTATTGACCTGACAAAGAAACTGAATAGCAAAGAGAAACAAAACAATAGCTGTACATGACAACATGGTTGAACTATTCAGTGGTAACAATACAGTAGCAACCTACTTGTGGCAATTCAATGAAACACTCACTTCTGTGCAATCCTAAAGTTCAATTATGTGACTTTAAAACTGATACCTAAATTATGAGATGGGAGCCAGCAGACAGATGTGGTGGGAAAAATTCAGGAAGAGAAGCCTAATGGGAGAAGGAAAAGTCATACACTGCCAGTCTTGGTAAGGAAGTCCAGTGATTTTGTGTCAGTAATGATGGATAAAGGCTTAGGAGCAGAAACAAGCATCTGTCTCCCACTACACCACACTGTAGAATTAGGATCCTGAATGGCATTGAGCCAAACGTCGGGATCTGGCTGCTTGTTTTTGAAACTGGGGTTGCACTGCAATTGGTGGGATTTTGGAATCCAAGACCCAATTGGTGGAAAGGTCAGGATATGAACAGTCATGGGATAATTAAAACCTTTTATTGTCAAGGGTATTAGTAAAAATAAGCCTAAGTGATGTAATGGGAAGGGGAGATGTATCCAATTGCAAATGACTAATTAACTGGGTGTCAGGCATGATTTAGACCATCTGGCAGCTTGATTATATTTTCAGATAAGTCTGAAGCATTGTAAGGGAGATTCCAAGAGGGTAGATTTTTGTCCTGAAAACATGGGTTCTTACTTATTGCCAGAGTGTGAGGAGCTTTTGGAGGATTACATGAAAGAGTCTTAATTTATGATCCCCCTGAGTTCTCATGGCAGCCAAGATACTTCCTACTGAAAACTCCTGAGAAAGTTAATATTGAGACTTGATATCAGAAAGATAGATTCATGTGTACTTCTGACTTCACTAGAACAGAGGATCCTGGGGGTACAAAAAAGACATGGCTGGTGGGGGTGGCTATGGAGGCAACATTATGATCTCCCATTTTTAATTATTAAAAATACACAATAGAAAAGATAGAACATTCCATCAGGGTTTTTTTTCATAATATGTATGTACACACATAGGAATTGAACCTCTGTAAAAGGAAAGTTACCTATCCCTTACTTTACCTCAAAATATTAATGTGTAACTCTTATTATTCAGAGAACAGTGGAAGACAGGAGGGCCTGGCTGGTCCATGGGGTCGCGAAGAGTCGGACTTGACTGTGCGACTGAACAACAACAACTCTTATTAGGGGGTTTAGGTAGGGGCCGTTGGCCACTGGAAGAGCTTCTGCTTTGCATGCAGACAGTCCCAAGTTCAACCCCAGCATATCTATTACGGATCATGTTGTAGGAGATGTGAAAGCCCTTAACCTGAGACCCTGGACAGCCACTGCCAGTCAGAGTAGACAATACAGATCTTGATGGACTGATGTGTTACCCAAAGAGGCAGTCTCCAATTAGAAGGCAGGAATTAGCATAGGAAACTGCGCGAGAGGGGGCAACTGGAATTGAAACGCCAATGTTAACAGAAATTGTCCCTCTAAGAATAAACAGGTGATTTGTTCAAATTAGAGTCTTTTTATTAACAAAGAAAATGAGGAAAAAGAAAAAGAAAGGTTCATTCAACAAAACACACAACATTCAAGAGCTAACTGGAAAAGCAAGGAGGAGTGGGGAATAGTGTCTTAGGAATTGGGTGATATTTACCAGTCCTGGAGAGGTCTGCAGAAACAGCAGATCTGGAGAGAAATGACCAGCAATACATTGCATGTATTGTATGTGGTTGGTACACAACACACTGAGAGGGTTTTCTGGGCCAATTCTTATAGGAAAAATGTGTCCTGAGGCTGTCGGACAGTGTGTGTCTTTTCCGGTGGGAAACTTTTATAGAATAATCATAATGATTGCTTTACTGGGATGAAACAAAGATTTGGTTTGTGGCTTGATCACTACTAATGGTCCTGTTAATGACCCAGGAAGGCTTGGCCAGACAGGTGACACTGAGATAAAGTGATTAAGGTGCATTTAGGTGATACCAAAGAAAAAAAAAGTGATGTTATGCTTGTAAAAGAGGGTTTGAGAGTAATTGCTTGCTTGAGTAGCTGATGAAGTCTTCCAGAGATGTTTTGCATAAGTCCTGAGGAGTAATACATTTAAGTTATGTGTGCCTTTAGGGTGGGGAAAAGACATCTATTCTGATCACTTCCTGATCTAATTACAGTATATTCCTCTTACTTTCCCATGGAGCTATGTAATTGGCATCCATGTTTGAATAATGTCCTGGCCTGCCCAAGCCCTGGTAGTGCTTGCCCTAGGATGCTGTGAGCTTGAGGAGGGGTCTGGCTGCTAAAAGAAGGACTGATTCAGTATAAGGCAGCTTCATGTGTGTGTATGCATGCTTGACTTGGACCAGAGAGGCCAGAAAATCCCTGCTCTGAAGCAAAGTAGTTGACCCTAGTTGAGTCATTACCTCTTAACCGCAGTTATTTATTATATAGGCCTGTTTTGAGGATGAAAGGACAGGAAAATCATGTAGAGAAGAAGAAGAGAATGGATTTATACCCCACCCTTCACTCAGAGTCTCAGAGTGACTTACAATCTTCTTTCCCTTCCCCTCCCCACAACAGACACCCTGTGAGGTAGGTGGGGCTCAGAGAGTTCTTTTGAGAACTACCCTCCATAGAACAGCTCTGAGAGAACTTGTGACTGACACAAGGTCACACCAGCATCTGCATGTGGAGGTGTGGGAAATCAAACCCAGTCCTTCCAGATTAGAGTCCGTGCTCCTAACCACTACACCAAACTGGCTCTCTGTACTTTATTGTAATGTATTATATTGAATTCCACAGTGGGAAAAGTAGAATGAAAATGTATTTATTAAAAAAGAGATGTAAATGTTGGCTTGTGGCGAGGTAGAATTATTGCTACATATGAATGTTCATTTGGGTAGGTGGAGAAAGGGAAGGGATGATAGCATTTACTTGTGCATTTTTAAAAGCCTAATTAAAAATGGAATTAGGCTAAAGCTTAATAGTGTGATATGGGGAATGGCTCTCCCTTTCTTGAGGGGATAAAGTCTTGCAATCCTAGCAGGAATTTTTAAATGCTATAAGCCATCCTCCTAAACTTAGGTACACTGTATATTCAGGTAAGTGAATATTACTGAGGAATTCTCTTGGTACAAATTCTTTAAATCTCTCTCTCTCTCAAACTAATTTCTTTCATTCAGTTCCCCATTGTATTATATAGTTTCCTGACCTTCCTCATGCCCTCTTCACAGGGTGAACTATATCATAATAATCCAAATTGTGTATTTAATAGCACTCAGCCACTACGAACATATAAGATATGAATTATTGTCACATAATTCACATGCTGTCATAACTTGTTGCGTAATTATCCCTTTGTCACTCACACCCGCTCCTTCTAGAATTTGGTGGAACCAGCATGACAGGGGAAAAAAGGTTAGGCAAGCTGCCAAGACTATATTAGAAAAAAATATTCAGAAATATAAGAAGTATACCTAAAAATACACTACATTCTCTAGTATCTATTTATCTCACTATGTAATAATGTTTTTGCCAAATCAAGTGTAGCTGTGATGCTGAGCCATTTTCCAGAGTATCAGAGGGCTTTTGGGATTTAAATATAACCGCACACTGTTCATTTGTAGAAATAATAAGTGTTACAATAAAATAAGCATCTGCAGCCAACAAAAGGTCAAGAAGTCCCAGAGTAGGGCAAATCACTGCCACATTTTTGACTTATTGAATGGAAAGAACTGTGCACATTTTGATCGTGCCCACTCGGAACACACCTGGGGACTTCCAAAGCAGCACAGATAGTGACTGAGTGAATTAAAAAAGGCATTCCACTTCCTGAGTGAATTTATGTTTTTAATTATTAAAAATTAGCAGGATTTGGAAGAGAACGATTTACTCCACAACAGTGATGTGCTATGCTGAGCTGCAGGTTGCAACTCAGAAGTGAAAGAAGGCCTGTGCAGCAGCGTGTCTGAAGAAAATGCTGTAGCTGTTCTTTAGCTTATTTGTACTGATTTTAAGATTGCTGTAATCTTATTCAGTGGCTTGCAATTTTTTATCATGAGTCTGTAGCATACAAGAAGAGATACTTAGAAGAAGAAGAAGAAGAGATTGGATTTATATCCCGCCCTTCACTACCCAAAGGTGTCTCAGAGCGGCTTACAAACTCCTTTCCCTTCCCCTCCCCATAACAGACACCCTGTGAGGTAGGTGGGGCTGAGAGAGCTCTTGACAGAAACGGCTCTTTTTCAAGGACAGCTCTTATCAGAACTATGGCTTGCCCAATGTCATCCAGCCAGGTGCAAGTGGAGGAATGGGGAATCAAACCCAGTTCTTCCAGATTAGAGTCCGCGCACTTCACCACTACACCAAACTAGCTCTCATTGGGACTTCGCATTTGTGAATTAAAAATCAAACTAATTGCAATTCTTCTTTCACATTTGAAAACAAATATTCACAATGTTGTGAGTTGTGTGTGCATAGTGCTGTCAAATTGCTTCCAACTTATGGTGACCCTATGAATTTATGACCTCCAAAGCCTCCTATTTTTAACAGCCTTGCTCAGGTCTTGCAGATGGAGTGTCATGGATTCCTTGACTGAGGCCTATTACGCATGTATGTTTTACATTGTTTTCAGCATATATTTCCTTCTGCATATGTTTTCCTCCCTTTGCAATTTGCCTTGCTTTCTGTCCCCCCCCCCCCTTCATTTTCTGAGAGCACTTTTGTGGTGAGGTTTTTTGCTGACTTCAAAGTCAAAGCAAATCTAAGAGCGTAATGATTTCATCAGATTCCCCCCCAGCCCTTTGCTGCCCTTTGACATCTACTCCCCCGCTCACATCAAAGTTGTTCTGCCCATTCAACCACCTTCTGCCGCCCCCCTCCTTCATTACTGTACAACCACCACTGAGGGTTTTTTTATTTAGCGGTATGAGACTAGCAATTAAACACTAATAAAGAGTTTAAATCCCCAGTACCCCCCTCTTTTGGGGTGAAAATTTAGCGATAAGATGCCACTTCCCCAAAGCACTTTGCTCAGATTTGGTTGCCAACCATTTGCTGAAGCTGAAAATATCCTAGGGCACAGGACCCTCTCACCCCTGGGGTGGAGTGGGACATGGAGGAGAAAAGGAAGAGACCCAAAGGCAGAGGAAGGATTTGGCGAACAAGAGCTGGGATTTAATCATCTTATTTATTTTGTTTTATTCAGCTTATATCCTGTCCTATCCTGCAAGAGGGTTCAGGGCAGCTCACAACCAGATAACCATAAATAGTAAATCCACAAAAACATAATTCCAACTAGATAGAATTACTTAAAATGGCCCCTTTAGTTGTGGAGGCATGTCGCTGAGGCAGCACAACTCTGGAGAGTGAAGGAGGGATTTCTAAATGCCTCCTCTTTCCTCCCCAAGCCACGCGACAGTGGTGGCATGTCTCCAGAAGTGAAGGGAAAGCAAATTGCCACTAAGGCAGTGCAGCTCTGGAGAGTGAAGGGGGGATTTTTAAATGCCTCCCCTTCCCTCCCTGAGTTGTGCCCAGTGGCGGCATGCCTCCAGGAGGTAAGAGAAGGCAATTTGTCTTCCCTTCACTTGTGGAAGCATGCTGCCAAGGCGGTGTGACTCCAGGGAGTGAAGAGGGTGTTTAAATGCACTCTGTCAGGAGCAATTTGCCTTCCCTTCATTTGTGGAGTCATGCCACCAAGGATAGTGATGGGGATGGTTAAATGCTTCCATTCCGCTCCCCAAGTCCTGCTGCAGCAAATTGCCTTCTCTTTACTCCAGGAGGTGTGCCACAGGCAACTTGCCTTCTCTTTGCTTCTGGAAGCATTCTGCCACTGTGGAAATACTCAGGGAGGGAAGGGGAGGCATTTAAAAATGCTTTTGTGGGGGGGGGGAGTGAAAGCCATTGCTGAAATGGCTTGCATCTATTAACTGCAAGCTATTTCAGTCACACCTTTTGCTCCTCCCGCCCATGGAAGCCGTGGGCTGCTCTTGCAAGTGAACTCATAACGCAATTTAAATGCTCTCTGAGTTCACTCACATTGCATCACAATAACAATGCAGCACAAGTCGACCGGAAAGTAAACTCAGAAGGCATTTTAAATGCCTTCTGAGCTCACTAGCAAGTTGTGTTGTGAAATAGGGTGGCTTTAAAAGGTTCTGACCATTGCCTTGGGTGCGAGCATGTCTGGCCCATGAATCACTTCCATGAACCGAACAAACCTTGGCAATGAACCAAACAAACCTTGTCAAACACCATGGTGGTTTGTGACGGGTTTGTGAACCCTGCTTCCACACAAACCAGGTTCGTGAACCACAAACCGGGCTCTGGTTTGTGACAAATTGCAGTTCATAATTTGGTTAATTTGGTTTGTGCCTGTCCCTAGTCATTACTTTTGTCTTCTTAACCTTCAGCTGTAATCCCGCTTTGGCACTTCCTCTTTTAACTTCCATCAGTAAATGTTTCAAGTCTGCCAGTAATGTGGTGTCATCTCTATATTTCAAGTTGTTAACATTCCTCCCCCCAATTTTCACTCCAACTTCATCTAAATCTAATCCAGTTTTCCTTATGATTTATCCTGAATATAGATTGAAGAGACATGTAGACAAGAAGATAGGGAGGTTTGAAAATAAGATACATCCTTGTTAGACACATTTGCTAATTAGAAACCATTCTGTTTCTCCACATTATTATTATTTTTAATTATTCAATTTTAACAAAAAATACAAATAGGAAAAAAAAAAACCAATACCTCATCAACCATGAAAGGGTTCATACAGATCTTACTAAGATTAAGGACATAAAAACAGTAAATATAGTTTAAAATATATCATTTAACTATAGGCGATACATCGACATATGTTAAACATAAATATTATATAGTTCCTTTAAGAATTTCCTTCTGATTAGAAAGATAAATTAGAATTGGTGACCAAATTTCCTTAAACTCTGTTTCTCCACATTATGTCCTAAGAGTAGCTTCTTCTCCAGAGTACAGGTTGCACATCAAAACAATTAGATGATATGGCACACCCATTTCTTTTTAAACCAACCGGAAAGATTTCATGATCCACACAGTCAAAAGCTTTGCTGTAATCTATGAAACACAAGCTGATTTTCTTCTGAAATTATCTCATGTGTTCCAGTAAGCAACTGCAACTGCCTTTTTCTTTTCTGAATCCAGCTTGAACATCTGGCATTTTTCATTCTATATATGGTAAGTGTCTTTGTTGTAAGGTTTTGAGCATTACTTTACTTGTGTAAGAAATTAATGTGATGGTCTGATAGTGTCCCGGCTCCGACGACCCGGGCCTCTCTCTCGGGCCCCCGCTCAACCCCCACCCGACAACTTCCCAGCTTACCACGGCCGACGACCTTAGTGGGCGGTCACGGAGCTCTGAGCCAGCCCATGGGATGGCTGGCAGGAAGAAGAAAGGGGACAGGAGCAGCAGGCGCCCCGCCACAGCAGAGCCCCTTCCCCACAGGGCACGTCCCCGTGTACGAGGCAGCAGGGCGAGCCTCCAGGAGATGCCACCGCTGAGGCCCACGGGGCCTTCACTCCCCGGCATAGACGGCTGTGCCACATTGCCCAGCACGAGCTGGACAACGGCCTCTGCACTTCCTGCCTTGGGCGGGGTCGACCTGCTCCCATGCCTGGCAGAGTGACGCTCTTATAGAGAGGTGGAGCCACCGGTGATGGACAACCAGGTGGCCAATAGAAAAGAGGATTGGGGTGGAGGGTAGGATAAAAAGGGGGAACAGAAGGGAGGCCGGGGAGGAAGAAAGCAGGAGCCGAGCAGGGAGATGGGCGAGTTGAGGGTCGCAGGGAGAGGGGACGCAACAGACGTCTCCAGAGGCTTTTGAGGGTGCAGGCTTGCTTTCGGTGACAAAACCAGGCAGCCGGCCCTATTCTGAGGTCTCCTGTTCCCCTGGAAAGGGGAACGCCCACCCCTGAGACGGCGACTGGAGGCAAAGACGCCTCCCTCGAGCAGCCAGAGGCGTCGCAGATAGTTGCTGCAGTTTTTCACTTCTCCTTTTTTATAATTGGACTGTAGATAGATTGTTTTTAGTCTTTGTTTTGTTTTCCATATTTGTTGGCATATTCTTATTAAGATTCTGATGGAATCTGTTTTTGTGGCTTGAAATAGCTCTATTGATATCCCAACTACTCTTGATGATCCGTTTCTCTCAATTGCTCTCAGTGCAACTTTCCCCTCATTTTCTAAAACTGTAGGTTCTTTTTCAAAAGATTAATCTTTGAAGGGATCTGCCATCCTTTCATCTGTATAGTTCTTCAGTGTATTGTTTCAGTCTTTTCTTTATATTGTCCGGTTCAGTTAATGTTTTTTCCATGTTCATCTTTCAACATGCCTTACCATGCTTTAAATTTCCCTTTGATTTCTTGGATCTGGTGGAACAGGTATCTTGTTATTTAGTTTTACAGCAGGGTTTCTGGGAGACTGAAGTTTGTGAATGGCCAGATTAGAGGAAGTTATCTGATGCACAAATAAGTTCAGCATTAGACATTTTGATAAGAAATCTGTAATGTATCATGTTCTGACCGCGTGGTCAGCTTGGGTGCCATGCAGTCAAGCGCAAGTGTCGAGCTTTGCTCCGGTAAACAAAGGACGATGCAGATCCTAGCCCACACCAATCTGAGGGCTAGGCTCCAGACCGAAAGCCTATGGGACTCTCAGCCACTAATTAGGACCTATTGGGAAGTGGGGGGGTGTTCTGGGTGGTGGATTTATGGGGGATATAAGGCGGCCTGCGAGCTGGCTAAAGTTGTCTTGTTCTGCACTAATAAAGTACTCTAAGCTGAATCACTCATCCGTCTGCGTACTTTTCACTGGTGACGAAGGTGGAATACATCTCCCCTGGAACAGAGACCACGTTCTGGGCATCACCATGAGTTGCTGCACTGAGATCGCCACACACAGCCTTGAATCGTGCGCATCTTCGGTGGCTTCGCTCATCGCACCACTGCCAGCTACGAGTATCGCACCGCTGACTATGAGGGCAGCACTGCACCGCTCCTTCTCTACACTCACTCGTTCCCACCGTTCCTGCAGTTCCCGCCGTTCGCTTCCATGTGGAACTGTAAGATGGCTGCCGCAACAGAGAGTCTCCCTGCCTTCGATATCTCCCAACCCCTGCAGTGGGAAACCTGGCTGGAGACCCTTGAGAGCCACTTCACAATTCACAACGTAACGGAACTAGGTATGAAGAAGGTGTACCTTCTCCGCCACTGCAGGATGGAGGCCCATCTCCTCCAACTCAGACAAGGCGTCTTCGGCTACCTTGACTCCATGTGCCAGCTGCAAGGAGGACCACGAGCACCGGTCGTGCCGCTTCCAGAATGCCGTCTGTAGAACGTGCAACAAATTGGGGCACATCTCTAGGGTCTGCTGCTCCAAGGGACAGCACCCGAAAACCTCTGCACACCAGACCTCGTCGGACCAGCACATCGACCTCCACACTCTATCGGCCCAACACGAGCAGCACCTGGTATGTAACTTGCCCCCTGATAGCCCCAACAAAGTGCAAAGGGAGCGGTGGCGCAGGCGGTAAAACGCCTGCTTGTAACATCACCCGAACAGCCACTATAGCTGTTTGAGTACCACCGCGGTCGAGGTGAGCTCTCGACCCTCGTCCCAGCTCCCGCCTACCCAGCAGTTCGAAAGCAACCTAATTGCGAGTAGATAAATGGGTACCCACCCTTAGAAGGGTGGGGGGCACCCTGTGTGGCAGCTGAAAGACGGCGTGCGACGGTGGCAATGGCGGCAATGGCGGTGACGATGACGGCGGCGAGCGAACGGCATTGGTGGCGTGGCATTGCGGCGGCGTGCAGGCGCGATCAAGGGGCTGCGATCGAGCGATCCCTGGCGGTGGAAGGAGTACATCGAACGCTGCCGTGTGGAGAGAGGGGCGTGCGCAGATGCCGAGCTCCGGCTCAGCGGAGCCGGAAAGGA
>NW_015165268.1:139903-190443 GCF_001447785.1 Gekko japonicus | reverse complement strand
AAACCGCCACAGGGGGGGTGCTGGTAGGCTGTCCCACCCCGATATACTCACTGTGGCCCCAGTTAGGGAATATGGGTGATTAGCACCAAGAAATATGTAAGCCGCTCAGAGACCCCTACGAGGGTTCGAGCGGGGTATCAAGCTGAAGGTTAAATAAATATAAAATAAATAAATAAATGTTACTGTTCTCTTAGAAGGGTCCCCCTGCAGCATGGAGATAGATACGGGGTCATCGTTCTCCATTATCTCCATGGATACGCTCTGCACGCTGTGTCCCCAGGCCTCCCCCCCTTCGAAAGCCATGGGGTTTCACTTTACGGGACTTCAATAAAAACCCTGTGGCAGTACTGGGCTGGGGCAAGTTCCAGGTGCAGTTCCAAGACTTTAACGGCCCCTTAGACCTGCTGGTGGTGGATGGGCAACTCTCCAGTCTGCTGGGCCTCTCCTGGTTCGAGCTTTTGGAACTGTCTTTGAATGGGGTCAACCAGGTCCAGTCTCAGGATTTTGGCGCTGTGCGCACTGAATTTCCCTGAGTTTTTGATGGCACCCTGGGGTGGTTTTCTGGGCCCCCTATTTCACTGGACCTTGACCCTGATGTCCACCCTATCCACAGTAAGGCCAGGCTACCGCCGCTTGCAATGAAGCCTAAGATTGAGGCTGAGCTGGATCGCTTGGTGGAGCAAGGGGTTCTGGAACTGGTCGCGTCTGCACAGTGGGAAACCCCTATAGTCACCCTGGTGAAACCCAACGGGGATGTGCGCATTTGTGCAGACTACAAATGCACACTTAATAAAGCTCTGCAGGCACACGCTTATCCAGGGCTGGTAGTGAGCCATGTGTTGGCTGCTTTAGTGGGGGCCTGGATCTTCGGCAAGTTGGACTTGGCCCAGGTGTATCAGCAAATGCCAGTTGATGCCACCACAGCTGATGCTCAGACTATCACGACGCACAGGGGGGCTTTCAAGGTGCACCACCTCCAGTTCGGGGTCTCGGTCGCGCCGGGAATTTTTCAGTCTTTTATGGATTCGTTCCTGAAAGGTATCCCCGGAGTTCAGCTGTTTTTAGACGACGTGCTGATCACCGTCTTTCGCCGACTGTCTGTGGGCTGTGCTGCATCGCTTTGACATGGCTGGGCTCAAGGTCAAGTGAGATAAGTGCCTACTGGGGGTCCCTCATGTCAAGTTCCTGGGCTTCGCAGTCAATGTCTCTGGCATCCACCCCACCGCAAACAAGGTGAAAGCCATCACACACCCACCACCACCACAGTCCAAGTCGGAGCTACAGGCTTTTCTGGGGCTCCTGAACATTTATCATTTCTTCTTTCCCCTCAAAGCTGCAGTAGCTGAACCGCTCCACCGCCTCCTGGACAACTCGGCACCTTGGGTCTGGGGTCTACCACAAGCTGCAGCGTTCCTAGTGGTCAAGGACCTGCTCGTGTCAAATTCGGTCCTGGTGCATTTCAACGAGGCACTCCCTGTGGTGCTAGCCTGTGATGCTTCGCGTTACGAGGTCGGGGCGGTCCTGGGCCACCAGCTGCCGGATGGCCGCGAGGTCCCAGTTGTCTATTATTCATGAACTCTTTCTGCGTCTGATTGCAACTACGCGCAAATAGATAAAGAGGCACTGGCTATTGTATTGGGGGTGAAGAAATTTCACCACTATCTGTATGAGCGCCTGTTCACGGTCCTCACAGACCACAAGCCACTGCTTGGCCTCCTGGCCCCCGACTGCTAGACCCCTCAGATTATTTTCCCCCAGTGCTCCGCTGTTATATTTTCATGGCTGGGTACTCCTACACCCTTGTTCACCACCCGGGGAAGGTGATGGGCCATGCTGACACCCTGAGCCACCTGCCGCTGCCAGTCTGTGACCCGGATTCGGCTCCCACTCACCAGATTACACTTCTGGAGTCCCTCCCGGATCAGTTGATCCATGTCAAGGAGGTGGCTTGCTGCACCTCCAAGGACAAGGTACTCTGCTGGGTCTTGGACTGGGTGGTGAGGGGGTGACTCGTGGCCAAAGGGGATCTGGACTTTACTCCCTTTGCTTCCTGGAAGGATGAACTGTCCATCCACAAAGGCTGTGTGCTGTGCGGAAGCAGAGTGGTCATCCCTAAGCCATTACGGGAATGGGTCCTCATCGCCCTTCATGATGCGCATCCCAGGGTGGTGCGCATGAAAGCCTTGGCCCGTAGTTACGTCTGGTGGCCTTGGCTTGACAAGGACATTGAGGACGTGGTTAAGAGGTGCCAACCATGGCAAGCATCCTGGCTGGAACCACCGCGGGCCTCGGAAAGGGCCTGGAAATTCTCTCACTGCCCCTGGTCCAGGTTACACTTGGACTTTGCTGGACCTTTCCAGGGGCAGCTTTTCTTTATACTCGTAGATTCCTACAGTAAATGGATGGAGGTAGTTCCAGTACCTTCCACTTCGTCGAAGGCGGCCATTCGGGCAATTTGGCGGATATTCAGCACCCAAAGGATCCCCAACACATTGGTCATGGACAACGGAACGGTATTCACATCGAGTGAGTTCCAGGACTTCACAAGATACTACGGAATCCGCCACGTCCGGTCTGCCCCGTTTCACCCCGCAACCAACGGCCAGGCTGAATGCACGGTCCAGACAACGAAGGATGCCCTCCGCCACCTGGACTCCTCGGACTGGTACTATAAACTGGCTGCTTTCCTTTTTGGCCAGCGAACTATGCCCCACACCACTACGGGGCGCAGTCCGGCGGAGCTACTTCTTGTCCATCGCCTGATGACCCGACTGGACCGCCTGCACCCAGACCGTGCACCAGTAGAAGCTCCAGCCACAGAGACCCACAAGGCAGCCAGGGGATTCTTCCCGGAGAATCCTGTATACGCAAGGAACTACAACCGGGGACCAGCCTGGATTCCGGCTTGAGTGGTGAGAGTCAAGGGCCCGAGGTCTTACGAGGTTTCATGTGAGGATGGACAGATACTGCATCGACATATCAATCAGTTACACCACTGGACCTTGCCTCTGCAACCCGAGGACTTGGACCTTGCATAAGCCCCAGATACCCCAGCCCTTCTTCAACCGGGACCTGCTGCACCCGTGCCTCTTCCTGGGAGCATGCCCAAGGACCTGCTTCCAGCTACACCGGTAACACCGGCAAGAGAACCCATGGCGCCATCCCCAAACAGCTCTCCGCCGAGGACGTCACGGGAGGCGCCAACCACCATTCCCAAGCTTCGCCACTCCTCCCGCACCCAAAAGGCACCAGCTCATTTAAAGGACTTTATCTGTGGGTGCATTGCAGACCAAGGGGGGAGGGGTGTAATGTATCATGTTCCGACTGCGTGGTCAGCTTGGGCTCCACACGGTCAAGTGCAAGCGTTGAGTTTCGCTCTGATAAACAAAGGATGATGCGTATCCTAGCCCACACCAACCTGAGGGATAGGCTTCGGGCCGAGAGCCTATGGGACTCTCAGCCACTAGTTAGGATCTATTCGGAAGTGGGGGGGGTGTTCTGGGTGGTGGATTCACGGGGAATATAAGCTGGCCTGTGAGCCGGCTAAAGTTGTCTTGTTCTGCACTAATAAAGTACGCTAAGCTGAATCACTCGTCCATCTGCATACTTTTCAAAATAACAGGTGTTTCAAAGGAATAGCTGTTTTTGGGATTTCTGTATTTATTGTATAAAAGTCAGGACACAATGAAAAGTCACAGGTGATGGGAAATGCCATTTTACCTTGCCTCTTCCTTGTTGCTGCCACTAGCTTATCCTTCACATCCCCCCATTGTTACTTCAAGCTTGCCATCTTTACCTCCCTTTATGCTTCTTCCCCCCTCCTGCCTGCTTCCCCCACCTGCCTCTTCATTTCTGCCAGGATGCTGAAGCAGGCAGGCAGAGAAGTGGTGCATCAGAACGGGTGCAGTGAAGGGAGGAAGGTGAGCATGTGGGGATGCAACTAAGAGTTTGAGGTGGTCATCCCACCATGCTTTGACTTGCCATGCACAAACTCTTTGGGGATTTGGCATGGGGGATGTCACAATTTTTGCGGTATTTTTAATACCCAAATTAGAAGTGTGTTGAAGACACAAAAACATAAAATACTGAGCAGCACAATTTAATCTTATAGTTTTTGAGCAAAAAGCAGACTATAAAAATCGTCCTTTAATAGAGTGGTCATGTGATTGCCCCACCATTATGCATCATGGTACTTATTTAATATGCTGATGCAAGTTCTTCAAAGGAGTGTGTTGGGAATAGTTGATGAAGGAAGATGTGGCCATGCAATGAAAAATTTGGATTTCAGTACTGTGCTGACCAAGCACACAAACCCATGCAATAAAAGGCAGCCCACTTGCCTAAACCAAATTTTAAGGTTTTCTTGCTCAGCTATGGCACCCCTGTAGAATGCTTTCCCTTTCTCTGTTTGTCTGCTCTTTTGAGTTTTAGATGACAAGCAAAGATTTGTTTTCCCAGCCCCTAAGTGACAGATAATAGTATGTTTTGTTGGCTTTTCCTTTACTTACTTTTTTGGTTTTAATATTTTCTGTGCTGCTGATGCCATGATTACTGATATTGTAGCTTTTATATGATTTTATTTTATTTTAGTATATTCTGATCCACCGGAGACCTATGTTATAATAAATACATGTACACAGATGATAGCAAGACTGTTAGGGAAATGATTTCCAAAAGGCTAGGACTTCTTTGTAAAATGTGTGGCTCGGACATCCCTATATTGAACTATGATTATATTTATTGTCATCTCAACTACAAGATTTTTAATAGGTTACTCAAAATCAAAGCCTGCCACCTTCACATAACATCTTGCCAGTTACTTCTCCCAAAGTCTCTCTTTTTCTGTCTTTTGTATTCTTACATATGGTATTTAAGGAAAGGATTTTACACTGAATGAAAGTCAGTTTGGAGAGCTCCATTTCTCTCCAGTAAGCGCACTTCTAGAGTCTAGTACTATTGCACAGAGTTTCAGATAAGCTTTTACATGAATATCCAATTGTATTCACAAAACACTCATCCAATTGCTGTTCTGTAAAATTACCTTCAGAAGTAAAATGTTTCTCCAGCAACGAATATCATAGCATAGCCAATCAACAGTTTCAGCATTAGCATGTCATTCCCATAAGCTCTTTTTTGGTTCAGTGACATTTTTAGAAACAAACATAAGGATCTATTCAGCACTGGCCAGAAGGAATTTATCAGCAGTGTCAGTGACCCTCTGCATGACTGTAGCTTTTAATTTTTGAAGATTTTTTTTAAAAAGTCATACACAATGCACCCTTCATATTTTTTTCAGTGCCAAGAATTTAACATCCTTGACTTGTTTGACAATAAGTCTTGGGGGGAGGGGGGTTATCCTTATAAATGGGGTTTTACAGATACCCTCATTCTGAGAGTTCCATAGTCAATTATGAAATACTCATGTCAGTTTAATTCCATCAAACACACACAGTTTACAGATTTGGACCCAAAGCATCCCATATATAAGTCAAAGGCATATGCAATGCTACAAGAGGTAGGTCACTAACTTTCCCCAGTTACATTTCCCTGAAGCCCTTTGTAACACATAATTTACCATTTTTTCCCAGAGTCACAAAGAGCTTCAGAGGGCAAATCCAAAAATACTGCTTCCTACATCGTGTGCTTCTTTGATCCAAGCCTTCACCTTCCAGAGGCATTTCTACCCCACCTGTTGTGTACTAAGGATGAGTCAGCCTCAACTAGCCCTGGGGTCGGGTTGAGCATGCATGCACAAACAATAGCTGGCTAGGATCCTAGAATGGACCAATAGAGAAACAAGGATCCTAGAATGGACCAATAGAGAAACAAGGATCCTAGAATGGACCAATAGAGAAACAATGTAATGTAAATAGCCTATTGTTGGGAGTGGGGTGTGTTTGGGGTGTGGTGTCTCACATGCTTAAAAACCAGGCTTCTGCCAGGGATTTTCAGTCCTTCTTCTCCTTGCTGAAATCACCAATAAAGAGAGATGATCACTATACTTGGGGTCTGTTCATCCATGGAACCCACTATTTAACACCACCCAAAATTCAAAATGAAGTGAAATTTCATGGGCAACCTTATGTACAAAGAATTCACTTTTATTAGAGTCCCCCCTCCCATAATGACAATGTGCATTATGAAACAGTGGTGGCATTTTAGTGTGGTTGCTACCCGCAAGCCATTTCATGTAAGAGGTGATATATTTTCTTCTCTCTAACCCAAGCTGCACTGCATATTTTCCAACTCAGCAAGAATCTAAAAAACATCATATGCTAAAACACATGATGGAAAAGGAGGAAATCTCAATTGTTTGGATAAATCTGAATGTTTCCCAGTCTGCATGCATGGGCATATTTATTTTATTCATTTGTAAGATTTATATCATGCTTTTTTTTTTTTCCCTACAATTGAATCCCAAAATAATGTGAATCAATGTAGAGAGTCAGGCCCTTTCCCCAGCCTTAAAAAGACAATTTTATTCATATTTATTTATTTAAACAACAATATCCTGCTTTTCTCCCCAAAGGAACGCAAAAGTGGCTTTTATTCCTCAAAACAACACAAAAAAAATATAAATCAACCAACAAACAAACCAGCAAACTATATCTTGGGCTAGTCCAGAGTTCCATAGCTGGCTTTTCCAACAGCACCAGCATTATACCACAGGCTAAGAGCCAACGGTTCAAAAGCCTGAAATCTCATGTCCGGGGGAGTGCACCTCTGGCATTGACTAAGCTTTATAACAGTATCTGAAACAAGAAAAGCAAATGCTCAACAAGATGTTACAAGTGGCCAAGATGTTCTGACCCCTGCCCTCCCTGCTAGCCATTATCAAACTTCAGCATAATGCCTGAAATAAGACACACATGACAAGGGAAGGAGCAGGGGTGGTCTAAGTGATTTTGGGCCCTTGGGCAAAAATCCAGGATGGGACTCCCAAATATGGCCACTCCCCTTGGCCACCCTCACACCTGAGCCACTCCATGCTCAAAGGGGTGGCTCCTACCCCATTTAAGGTGGGCAGCTGCCAAGCTGGCTGCTGTCACTGGCTGTTGGAGCCCTGGATGAGGCAGGCTCACATGGTGACCGCCAAGCCAGATAGCTGCCACCCACCTGCATAAGCCTCAGAGGAGCCTGGTGCATGCATTACCACTAAACCAGAGGGATCAGGGGTGCAAATGCATAGCAACAGCCAAGCTGGTAAGACGTCAGCAGTCTGCTTAAACTCTGAGGGATGGAATCACTGGCACACTGAAGTCTGTGGGCAATTGGGCCAGGCTGATCTTCTCAGATTCTTTTTTCACTTTGAAGGGAATGATAGACATATAAATAGTTCTCTTGAAAATAGATAACTTTTATAGCATCAAACACAAGAGCTGTTTTGTTACTACAGCATCTCAATTATGCAATTGCAGCACTGGCAGGTGGAGCTGATCCTAAATGTAGTGCTGGCTGACAGCAGACAGGTTCAGAGGTGTTAGCATCAGCCAGTATAGTAACATCCTGAAGGCTGGTTCGAGCTGTTTTGTCACCTCCACACAAAATAGCTCAATTGCATCCTGGTGTGCCACTTGCAGCTGGGAGCAAAGTAGAGTTAAGATATATTCTCCTAATTCCTCTTTACCCAGTTGCTCCTGAAACAATCCATTTCTTTTCCTTCCCTCCCACCTTTGGCACCATGGGCAGCACTCCTAGGAACAATTTCCTGGTAATATTCCCCATTGCATAACATGGGGCATACTGCTGGGTAGACAAACTTTGCATTCTCCCCCATATGCAACAGGCTCTGGCCTCTATATAGGAGTCTGCATTGTTGGGGCCTCACCCACTGTGGGTGTGTGGGGACAGAAAAGGCAATTACAGAGTCCTGCTCCAAGGCTTCTGGGTCCCCACCTCTGCTCACCTGTCAGAAGAGCTGTGCTGTATCCCCCTCCTTTGTGAGTGTGGGCTTGCCCCATCAGTGTGTGTGTCCAGAAATGAGGCATCTGTAAAGCTTTCTTCAGTGATAACCAGGGGTCTTTTGGGGCCGGAGCATGCCAGAGCACCGCTCCGGGAGCCCAGGAGCTGGCAAAATGGTGGTGGCAGCAAGCCCCGCCCCAGCTCCTTGCACTACGGCCTGTCGCCAGCCTCCCGGGGCCTGCACTGAAGCACTGCGGCCCAAGGGAGGCCTGAGGAGGCCCGTCACTGCCTTTCCGGGGCCCACGCCGGAGTGCTGTGGCCCCAGGGAGGCCAGAAGAAGCTCCCTGCTGCCTCCCCAGGCCAGTGCCAGAGCTCTGCAGCCCGGGGGAGGCCAGAAGAGCCCCCCGCCACCTCCTGGGGTAAGTGAGGGATCCGCGGGGAGTGGCGGAGGCTTGATTGGGGGAGTGGGGGTGGGAGAGCCTCCCCTCCCCCATCTCTTTGCCCTCTTTCTTTCCCTCCTTTCCCCCCTTTTCTTTCTCTCCTTTTCTTTCTATCTTTCCCTTCTCTTCCTTCATTCCTCTCTTTTCCTTCTTCTTTCCTTCTCTCCTTTCTTTCCCTCCTTTCATTCTCTCCTTTTCCTCTTTCCTTTCCCTCCTTCTTCCCTTGTCTCTCTTTATTTCCCTCCTTTCCTTCTCTTTCTTTTCCTCTTTTCTTCCTTCTTTCCTTCTCTTTCTTTCACTGTTTCCTTCCTTCATTCCTTCTCTCTACTCTCTCTCTCTCTTTCCTTCCCTCTTTCCTCCTTCTGTGGCCCAACTCTAGTGAGAAAAACCCCTTCTCTCTTTGCTCCCCCCCCCCGGCTGGGGAAGGGAAGGGGAGGCTTTTGAAGATGCCTTCCCCTTCTGACATCACTTCTGGTGATGTCAGGGGGCGTTACATATGCTAACGAGCTATTATGCTAATATCCTAGTAGCTCATTAGCATACCGTATGCTAATGAGATCCTGCAGCTCTTTTTCTACGAAATGACCCGATAACACTGAATAACACTCCAGTGATAACACATTCTCCATGCTGCCAGGTACACTTATGGCTTGGTGTTCAGGATTGTACTGCCAGATCTGAATCCCTACTAAGCTGTATTCAGTGGCCTAAAGCAAGGCACTTTTGCTTTGATAGGAATTAAATCACCGATTCATAGTAGAATCAAGCTTTTAAAAAAATTGTTGTTATTTACTGCCTGTCTAAGATGTTCACCATGAGCAATAAATGAAAAATAGTGAAGAATTATGCAACTTTTTACACATAGATCTTGGTAGGCTTGTTGGTGACTAAGCTCTGGGACAAACAATAAATATGACTAGTTGACACAGTAAATCTAGGGATGCTGAAGATGGTTACATGGATTGAAGGTAAGTCCATTCATGGATTCTGTGACTGAACTAACAGGAGAACACAGCACAAGAGCTTTGCTGTATTACCTTCAAAAGCAATGCAGCTGTTATGACATCAATGCAAACCAACCTTGTATGCTCTCTAAACTAGATGTATTTTTAAGATCAGAATAAAAGATTGTAATGGTTTTCAATAAGCAATGCTCCAACTTTTAAGCAAGATGCGGGGGGGGGGGAATTAAGAAGGAAAGGAGAGAGAAGGAGTAGAAAGCCCACCCAGAGATGGCTAGATGAAGAGTAGTTTTCAGACATTTCATCTTCTCTATGACTGTAAATTTCACTTGTTACTGTCATTGAGAAAATCTTGTGTTCCAAGAATTGTAAATCGCTGCAGCTCATGCCAGCAGCTAATAAATGTTGCATATGTACAGCTGTACTTGGGGGAGGGAGAAATAAATGTAAAAGCCAGAGTCAGACTAGTGCGGTTTTATCCTTTCACTCAGAGTTGTAATAACCTTGTAAGAAAAAAAAATGTAAACTAACCTTTTCAGAAAAATGTAAACGAACTCAACAAAAAGGAATACAGAAACAGCTTGGGAGCCTGTAGCACCATTTCATTGAAGACCATGGCATTTCTTCATGCTTCCAAGAACTGCAGGCCTTGGTTAGGGCCCAGATGACTAAGATGTCACCTCCTCTGGTGTGCCTTCTTACCATGATCAAACAGCAGTGTTTTGAAACCATTCCTTCTCTCTCTGATATTTTGGGTACTTTCACATGTGCTTTCAATGCACTTTGCAACTAGATCTTGCAATGTGAAATGGCAAAATCCACTTGCAAATGTTCACGAAAGTACAGTAAACACAGGCAGACAAGTGTTTTCTTAGGAACTAAGCTAGTGATATGGAATTTATTCACACACTGAATCAGCCCCGTAGCCAGAAGTTTTGGGTTGGTGGGGCATGGGGAAATTTTGTGGGGCAGCAGTGAAGGGGGCATGGGGGAGGGGCGGCTGCATGCCTTCCCTGATTGCTGCTTGGAGATCAGGCTCAGGCAGCCCTTACTAGAAAAATAGCATTTAAAGGGTTCCTGCAAATGATCTCCAAGGGGCGAAATTGTGGCTTGGAGTTCAGGGAAGGTGTGTGGCCGGCAGCCATCCCTCATCCTCACCTCCTGCAAGATTTAAAGGGCCCACTGATCAGCTGGAGGTGACTAAAACTCTGTAACAGGTCTTTGAATGTGTGTCTAGAATATATAGATAATAGTGACCACTGAGGAAGGCCCTTAGGGGCCAAAACGCATTTGGACTTCAGTTGTAAAGTATTTACCCATCATATGTATGTATAGTGGATAAGCTTTTATAGTCTGATCTTAGACAAAGTAATTTTTAATCAGGAAAGTTTTAACATGTGTACACCTTAATAAATATTTGTACTTTTATATATATGGTTTAGCTTAGCCCTTTTTGGTTCGTAGTCATAACCTGGGTTGAGTCCCCCCCCCCTTTTTCCAGTTTTTGTCAGGTTTTTCTCAATACATTTCCATAATTCCACTTTCTCCCAGGGACTCATAGGATAGAGCTTTCCCTTGGGCATTTTGTGCCCCAGCAACAACTCAGTCGCACAGTCTGAGTTGCAGTGGGGGGGGGTAGCTCATCCACTTCCTCTTCGGCAAAAACTCGGACTAAATCTTTATACTCCTGAGGAATTTTAGCGAGGTCCTCAGTAGCTAAACACGCCCGCACTTGGGTACTGTCAGGAGCTGTCCCCCACTTTGTGTTCCACACATGATTCTGGCACTTGGGGGAGATGAAGTTGATAATCCTGTCGCCCCACAGAATATAGGGATCATGCCCACGGAGCCATGGGTTTCCCAACACCAGGGGAAATCTAGCCCCTGGGGACACAATAAAAGTCCGTTCTTCCCAATGATCCCCAGCCCCATGCGTAACAGTACAGTCTCAAATCTACAGGGCTCTTTCATTGGGGACCCATCCATTTGGATAAAAACTAACTGGTCAGCGAACCGGACCACGTCAGTGTCCAGTCCTGAGACCAAAGAGGGGTTGATTAGGTCTTGCCCGCATCCTGAGTCTATGAGACCCCGAACCCTGATATGCATGCCCATAGCCGGGTTCATAAGAGTTACAGTCACAAAAAAGAGGGGGGGGATAACTGGCGCCTCCGTCACTGGGTCCTGCTGCTCTGTGCCACTTACAGCAGGACCTGGCCTTTTCCTGCCGGTTCCATCTCCTTCTCCCCACTCAACTCATACTCTAGCACATCCACTCCGGCTTGCAGGGCACGAGGGTCCTGGCTTTTGCCGTCCCTTTTTTGGGCAGGAAATCACTCTGGCGCTTGTCACCTTCTTTTGCCCTTGATCCTCTTGCCTCTCCCGATGGGCAGTTGGCGGCAAAATGGCCTCGCTCCCCACATCTTAGGCAGAGCCCCTGTTTCATTCATTGCTCCCTGACTGACAGCAACTGCGAGGGGGGTTTCGCCTTGGGGTGGGGTGGTGCCGGTGCCCTTCCAGCCGCTACCACATTATCCAACCACATGGTGCACTGCTCTCCGCGCTCTCCGCTGCTTGCATCCAAGCCGCCAAGGTTCTCGGGTCCCCATGACTGAGTTTCGAATATCCATGTTCAGTCCTAACTGGTACTGCTGCACAAACACCGGGTCAGACCAGTCTCGGATTTTTGTGGCTTGCCAGTGGAACTCAGTGGAGTATTCCCAGATGGATAGCTTGCCTTGTTTAAAAGTGCGGAGGAATGCCTCTGCCTTTTCGCCCGCAGTGCGGTCCTCGAACCGGGCTCTTAGCACCCACATAAAGGTGTCCACGCTCCCCAATTCCACAGCCTCCAGGTCGTAGAGGCCCACATACCAGGTAGTCGCCACACCTCTCAAGCAGGAAGCAAGGAAATCCACTTGTTGCTCCTCATCAGGGAACAAATGAGCCTAGCACTCAAAAAACTTCATTACCCGCTTGACAAAAAAAAAAGAGATTCTCCGGATCACCATCAATCATTGACACTGGCCCTCTGGGACTCTCCGTCATCTGTGGGGCCATCGTCATGGGTGCCCTCATTCCCGAGGTCATTGGAGTGGGAACTGCCGTGGCCATCGTGGTAGGGGCTGTGGTTGGCACCGTCGTGGTTACTGTCACTGGCACCGCAGCAGTGGTCAGTGTAAGTGCTGATGTGGTTGTTGGGGTGGTCCCCAATGTGGTTGTCAGGGCAACCCCTGCCCCTCCGCGTCCGCTCATCTCGTTCAGGAGAGAATCGGTCCATTGGGGTAAAGGAGATTCCTAACAAGTTTGTCAGGATCAACTGCAAGTAAATCTCCACACATGATTCCAGGAAAATGTTATGCTTTATTAGATTACAGGTCCGTTGCCATAGTCTACAGGGATATTGTTAGGAATGACAATGGAGTGGATGCATCCCTTAATATAGCGTGATGCTGCAAATGGCTAAGCAAATGAAATCCAAGTACTCGAATGGGAATTCTCCCGGCGGGAGGTTACATAATGAACGGAAGAGTCTCCGTGCCTCATGAGAGCAGAAATATTCACACCAATGGTGGAATGCAAGCCCTCTCTCCTCCTCAAGGTTATTCAGATAACCCAGTCTGGCAGCACTAGTTTGCTCAGTTTCAGGAGAGCCTCCCTATCGCTGTTTACGCAAGCTAGCAAAAGCAAGCAAGCATGCGCTGTAGCCCCACAGTCAGGAAAGGACAGGTGCACATAAAAAATGGCAGCTAGATGACAGCATGGTGGTGTTGCCTGGATCGATGCTCGGTACTGTGCTGAGATGTGAGCCAGTCCTTGCTCAGCGGAATCCCATCCTCGTCACCACTGTAAAGTACTGGGTTTGCTGCATGGAGGACTCAGACAATGACATGCGTTCACACATGTTTATTGTACTTCACACAGGAACTGCAAAACGGCCCTGCAAGGCCAACTATATAAACACCCACCCAACACACCCACAGTCCTTTTGGCGGGTTTGAATTTCCCGCCAAAGTTGGTATTGGTGAATGCTGGGGGAATTAGGATCCTAGTTTCCTATTGTTTAAAGGAGCTAAGCACCCGACTGTAGCCACGGACCCCCGGTGGCGGTCCGCGTACATAACAAATGTCAATAAATCAAAAGTAGGTTTGTGCAGCTTACAGACACACACTTGAACAGCATGTTTGAGATTGCTACAGCACAGACATTTTGATGCAATAATTTAGAGCAAGGGGTGTCAGTTATCAGAGACTGTTAAATAAACAAAATATTGCAAGAGTGCTAGTGTTTTAAGCATGTTTTATTTAAAGTTAAAAAATTAATTGTGTTTGTAAAGTTTATATCTTTATAAAGTTTATAACAACACTACCTGGCATTACATTTTATGACACGCATAGCTCAGCCCAACAAGATCTCATTTATGTCAGATTCAGTCCCCATAACAAGTCAGCATGGGCTGAAGGTATTAAAGGGTGCGCTGATTTCTCTACAAGATGAAATCAAAGAGAAAATAAATACAAATAACTGTTTTAAAGGAGAAAAAATAAAAGGAATCAATGACTATATATAAAAAAGTGAATTTCAGAAAAAAGACTTTCCCTTCAGCACAACAATGCAAATATTTTAAAGACAGAGACCTTTCACAGGCCTAATAATGGTACCTGGGTTTTGTTTCCCCTAAGGGCATGGTAACAGCATTCCGTGCGCCTTGGTGTTTAGTCATGCCGGCCACATGACCACAAAAATGTCTTCAGACAGCGCTGGCTCTTCGGCTTTGAAACAGAGATGAGCACCACACCCCTAGAGTCAGATTCGACTGGCTTTCGAGCAAGGGAACCTTTACTTTAAGGGCATGGAAGCAGGAAATATGGTATGTGTTCTCTGTCTTTAATGACTGATAGGGCTTCATCAGAGGAGAATGGGAGGGGATTTAATATAATATCTTGTTATATTACCTCCCTACAGGCAGATTACAATGGTCAGATAATTTCCTTAATTGGAATCAAAGGGAAAAAAATAGTTTCTGTAAGGACAGATTGCAAAGGGGACTGGAAGGTCAAAATGTGAAATGTCTTCTGTGGCCAGTTTGAATGCCACATCATAACTATAACTATACCATGGTGAGAAAACCCAGTTTAAATGTCACACTGAGTAATTAGGCGTTGTGAATACAAGCCTGAATCACTTCAAATGGCATATTATGAAAATTTTCCACAGGCTTCTTTAACCCACAATTTTTTTAAAGAAAAGATAAAAGAAATATAGTGATGGTAGATGGGTAATATAATTAAAAAGAGGAAAGGCATTATGAGATAAAACAGTTTGAATGTGGCTCAGTGGTAGAGTATCTGCTTGGCATGCAGAGGGTCATGGGTTCAGTCCCCGGAATCTCCAGTGAAAAGATCTGACAGTAGGTGATTTGAAAGACCTCTTCCTGAGACCTTGGAGAGCCGCTACCAGTCTGCATAGACAATACTGACTTTGATGGACTAAGGGTCTGATTCAGTATAAAGCATTCATGTGTTTATAAAATGATTTCAGAACTTATTTCACTTCAGCATGTTGTGCTCCCATTTCTTTAAACAAAAAGTCAAGTCCTGGTTGGAGCTGCAAGGTAAAACTTAACCAGTGTATCAACAGTTTCCATGAAAACCCAGTCAAACAGCCATATTTATACCCCTCTACTGAGCATGCCTCACAGCACTCCACCTGCACAGCCGGTTGCTTCACTGAGAGCTCAAGTGATAAGGCCAGACTGCAATGTAGAAGAAATAACTTCAAGAACAATTTCTCTATTTATTTGTTGTCTAAACATGTTAGCTGCTGAAAAAATTAAAAAGAAAACTTATCGTGCCTGTAGATTTACAATCTAAAGAACTCATTGGGCTAGTTATTCCTTCTTGACTCCATTGTAGAAATAGTAGTAAATTGTATGTTGTAGCAAGAACATCATGCAAAATGCTGGCCTGGATGAATCACAAGTCAGAATTAGGATTGCTGGAAAAAACATCAACAACCTCAGATATGCAGATGATACCACTCTAATGGCAGAAAGTGAAGAGGACCTAAAGAGCTTCTTGCTGAAGTTGAAAGAGGAGAGCACAAAAGTTGGCTTGAAACTCAACATCAAAAAAAAACCCAACATGAAGATCATGGCATCTGGCCCCTTCATTCCTTGGCAAATAGAAGGGGAAGTCGTTGAAGCAGTGACAGACTTCACGTTCCTGGGATCCGAGATCACTGCAAACGGTGACTACAGCCATTAAATTAAAAGACACCTGCTCCTTGGGAGGAAAGCAATGGCAAACCTAGACAGCATAATAAAAAGTAGTAACATCATCTTGCCAAGGAAAGTCTGTATGGTCAAAGCAA
Source organism: Gekko japonicus (assembly GCF_001447785.1). NCBI lineage: Eukaryota > Metazoa > Chordata > Lepidosauria > Squamata > Gekkonidae > Gekko > Gekko japonicus. Next base: position 174,769 of record NW_015165268.1, on the reverse strand, counting down.
TGGTATTCCCAGTAGTAATGTATGGCTGTGAGAGTTGGGCCATAAGGAAGGCCGAGTGCCAAAGAATAGATGCTTTCAAATTATGGTGCTGGAGAAGACTCCTTGGACTACAAGGAGATCAAATCAGTCTTAAAAGAAATAAACCCTGACTGTTCCCTGGATGGCCAGATACTAAAGCTGGAGCTCAAATACTTTGGCCACCAAATGAGAAGGGAGCACTCACTGGAGAAGACCCTGATGCTGGGAAAGATTGAAGGTAAAAGAAGAAGGGGATGGCAAACAATGAAATGGTTAGACAGTGTTATCGATGCAACAAACATGAAGTTGTGCAAACTCCGGAGGACAACAGAAGACAGGAGGGCCTGGAGTGATGTGATCCATGGGGTTGTGAAGAGTCGGACTCGACTGTGTGACTGAATAACAACAACAACAACAAAAAGACTGGTTTAAGGAGGATACACATGTGTAAACTGTTCCCATAGCCTGGAGGTGTGGCTGACTGATAGGTCCTTTTGCAAGATGACAAAACAATACTCCAAAGATGACAAAAGCAATGTGATATCATCCCTCTGTAACTTGAGTGTTGGAATTAAGAGCAAGTTCAAAGCTAAGGGCCTCCTTTCTTAAAGCCCCCCTTTCTACTCACACATCTTGACTTAACAAAACAACTGAATTTATTTTGACAGGGGGAAATACAGTTTGCATCCCAAAACTATTTTCCCTTTCCAAATCAAAGGCCCAGAATCTGAAAATGAGCGATGACTTATCTAGGGTTGCCAAAACCCTGCCAGGGGTGGGGGAACCCCCAATTTTCTGGGGTGCTTCCCCACTGCCACTTCCTCATTGACGTTGTGCAGCAATGCTCTAGTTTTTGGGCAAAATTTATGGTAAAATTGGGTGCAAATCATAGAGTTTTGACCAAGAACTAGAGCTTCACCCCCCAAAATCGGTGATGTGATAACATCATTTCTGGGTGATATCACTGTGCCCCACATGCTTTGCATGTGGCAGAAGATCCTAGAGAGGACCAAGGATTCCCCCGCCAGCTTCCAGGTAGGACATGGCAATCCTAGGCCTGTCATGTTGGGGCCTGACTCACTGCTCATTGAGAGTGCAGCTCTCTGCAAGTGTCCGGGGTGTTGAAAATACTGTCCCTTGGCAAAATCTAGTTTAGCAGAAGGTAGCTCCTGTAGCCAGTGTCCCAGTACTGTCCTCTTGCAGAATCTGGCCTAGCCGCAGTTCCTCAAAAGCAAGCCTTCGATGTGAAGGAAAGTTCTCAGGTGCGCCTTTCTCACGAGGAAGTGATTTCAGCCAAGAGGCTATGAGGACCCACATCAGAAGAAATCAGTTTGAATTGAAAGTGATGGTCTGGTGGCTAAGTTAAATAAAACTCTGGTCAGCGATTAACAGAAACAGTTCAGCAACAAAATCCTGAATAAGACTTCAATGAAATTTGCATTCTTCATAGATGCTGCCTATTGCTTCTTTAACTGTGGCCTTTCAGTAATAAAGCAGTCACTCCAAACAAACATGGGAGCTTCTGAAAAACGTCCTCCCTTTCTCAATCTTTTCCCAGTTAAAAGGGGGGGGGCAGGCCCCAGGCCCAGCCTACACCTATATATATATATAGGTAAGACTATGTACAGTTTTGTTATATGCCTACCTTTGTTTCCTATTCAGACTAGGGTTGCCAGGTCCCTTCGGGCAGCCAACAGGGGATGGGGTGGGCTTACCAGGAGTTTCATTCCCCTTTTTGGTGGCATGCCCATGTGACTTCAACATGACCCAGAAGTGACTTCCGGTCTATGGATCAGCGATGGCGGTCGTTCTCCCCGGACTTTGGGGGAGCGACTCGCACACCAGCGGTACAGAGGGGTGCTACCTCAAGTAGCACTCACACGGAGCCTTTGCCATAGGCTCCAGGCCATTGGGCTTTTGAGGGGTAGCCTCTTCGATGGCTAAATGCCAGAGAATTGAGGCTCCCCTCCGCCCTGACGGTCCGGCTGCTGGATGGCCCTCGGGCACAAGCTGATTCGACTGGGACAAGCTCTGGAGATCAAGCAGAATATCGATCATTGTGAGCGAAGTCAAAGAAATGACCGACAATGAACATGAGTTCAAAATAAATGGAATGTTTTAAAAGCGAACTACCCCCCGTGGGAAAAGTGGAGCGCAAAGAGGGACGCCTCTTATGCCAACGGACAGATAAGTGTAACGAAGGGGGCAGGGGTGGAAATAAGCAGCGATTTTGTTTTGAGAGACTTACTTGAGCACTGACATCGAGGTGGTGATTTTTTGAGTCCAAGATACGCGGTTTGAAATTGTAAAAGGTAAAGGTTCCCTTGCTCGAAAGCCAGTCGAGTCCGACTCTAGGGTTTCGGTGCTCATCTCCGTTTCAAAGCCGAAGAGACAGCATTGTCCAAAGACGTTTCCATGGTCATGTGGCCGGCATGACTAAACACCAAGGTGCACGTATAAAATGACGGCCTCTCAAAGAATGTTTAAAGCTAAACCGGTGGGTAGTCAGAGCCCAAAACCGGAAGAGGGAGCAGACGTCATGAAAATTTTAGCGGATATGCTCAAGCCGGTTATGGAGCAACTCGATGGTATTAACCAGCAACTGACTTCACTTAATCAAAACTTCGCATCCCAGCAGGTCCAACTGGCAGAAACGGCAAAGAAGGTGGAGCATACGAATGAGAGAATTAAAGAGATAGACACTACAAACAAGAAAATGAAGAAAAGAATGGGGGAAGTTGAAGCAAAACAAAACTTCCAAGAAAACCATTTGTTACAGCTAAAAATGGAAAAAGCCAACATGATTCTCAGATTCCAGGAAGTTCCTGAATCGGCGAAGGAGGATCTGAGGAAGCTGCTCAGCGAGATCATTGCTCCAGCAATAGGCTCAACAGCGGATGAAGTCGTAAAAGAGATGGAGACTGCTTATAGGGCATACTCCAACTATATTTAAAAAATAGCCTGCCTGGAGAAATTGTGGTCAGATTCTCAAGAAGACAGACCAGAGATGATATTTTAAAAGCGACTTCAGCAACTCCACTGAAAATGGGGAATATAAACATTAAAACTTTAAAAGACATTCCATTTGAAATTCGTCAAAATAGGAAAAGCTACAAGGACTTAATTTCCTTTCTTCAAATTTCGTACAGGTGGGCGATCCCAGAGGGTGTCATCTTTAAAATCAACAACAAAAGAGAAAAGATTGACTCCATTTTTAAAGCCAAAGAATTTTTGAGATGTCAGTTGGGATTGGAGGAAGAATCCAAAGATGAAGAATCGAAGTCAAATGACTCTGCTACCTCTGGAATGGATGAGGACTCTGCTGTAGAAACGGGAGCAGGTGCAATGAAAGTTACATATGATTTCAGAGATAGAAAACCGAAGTAAAGGCAGAAGGACTCTGAAAATGGCCTTTTGAAGTAAATAACAAGAAGATGCTCAGAAAGTTCTCTCACAACAACTAACATACTAACAATGAAGCCGAGACAAACAAGAACTCTACAAGTATATTGTTGTACTAACACTTTTATTAATAACAGATTGACATGGATATGATCTCCTTCTCTTGGGTTTTTAGTGTAGTGTGGTTATCTATCCTTTATCCTTAGATGTAATCCCCTCCCCTTATGTTTTCTTTGTAGTTTTGTAGTCTTATAAAAAAAATAAAAAATATCCCTCCGGGGATTTAAAAAAAACCCACACAACATGACCCAGAAGTGATGTAGACATGCCGGAAGCATTGAGGTGATGCTCCAGTTTTGGGGCAAACCTCTATGGTAGAATTAGCTTCTACCATAGAGTTTTTGCCCAAAAACCAGAGCATCACCCCAGCATCCCCAATGTGCCTACGTCAGTTCCAGGTCATGTTGAAGTCATGTAGTTTTGTTGCTGAAATGTCTGGTGTTCCTTCCTTTGGGGGCAGAGCTGATTGGTGGCAGAGAGGTGGGTCCTGGCAGCATGGGACACCCACCAGGGGGTCTGGCATCCCAAATTCAGACTCACAGTCATTTGCGTACACAGCAGAGTGTGTCTTTTGTGACATGTATTTGGCTCTACAATGCAGCTATAGGGCTATGATAGAATGAAGTCACATTTCTAGGTAAGTATATTTTCAGGGTTCCTACTTATACCATTTTCTTTTATCAGAATTATCTCCCAACTGCTTTAGCTCCAGTAAGGAAAAGGGCAGGTTTGTGTCTGGCTTTTTTTTCTGCAGCACAAAGCATCCTCACACAGCAATTCTGATCAGGAAAGCAGGATATGGTAGAATTAATCCCCTCCTTTTATTTTTATTTTTTATAGGAATACAGAATAAAGAAAGAGGGTAAGGGAAAAAGAGAAGAAAATAAAACTATAAAAACACAATACAGAGGGCAATTTTTACAGGACAAACATTGATTTACAAGTATATAAAAAGATGTATAACATGGTGGGTTAGTAAACTATGATAACCATTTTGACAAGCCTTTATTGGCATATGTATATACATACACTAGGAGATCAGGTTAAATATAGATCAGAAAATACAAATCCTTATAGGGTAAAATTGGAGCTATGGAGCAGAAAAACAGCATAAAAGCAGAAAAACCTAGTGGTTACTTATCAGAACGTATAGCCATAGCACTAAGAAGAAACCTTGCTACTATTTCAGTTATTTCCGTATATTGATTATCAAGCAAGAACAGAACCTTAAAATCGTCAGGAATCTCTGGGAATTGAGCTAATATAGGGTACAGAAGATTCTGGTGGGGAACAAAATAAAGGGGACATTGAAGGAGAACATGGGGGATAGTTTCAACATAGTCCTTCATATAAGGACAGCACCTGCTGGAGTAGGGGATCCCCTGGAATCTGCCAGAGAGAAGAGCAGAAGGAAGAACATTAAATCTGGCCAAGGAGATGGCTCTATGCAAATTTGGAGCTATAAGTTGATAAAGATATACAGCTGGAAGATTTGCATTTGGAACAATCCCTAAATTTTGGGGAGCAGGTTCTGTTAGCCAAACTATAGAGAATTTGCAACTCTGAGCCCAATAAACTAGATTTTATTTTTTAAAAAGCCTCAGGCTCAGAAAGCAAAGATAGAGATTCTAAGGGTAAGTTCAAGGAGCATACTTTGGCTTCGATGTGAGATAGCCAACAGATTCAGAAAGTAATTGATACAGATAACTTGAGGGGTCAGAGTTGAAGTGGAGTCACAACCAAAATTTAATGGTGTGGATCCATGCCTTTTGTTGTTGTTGTTTGACACTGTCTAACCATCTCATCCTTTGCCGTCCCCGTCTTCTTTGACCTTCAATCTTTCCCAGCATCAGGGTCTTCTCCAGTGAGTGCTCCCTTCTCATTTGGTGGCCAAAGTATTTGAGCTTCAGTTTCATTATCTGGCCTTCCAGGGAACAGTCAGGGTTGATTTCTTTTAGGATTGACTGATTTGATCTTCTTGCAGTCCAAGGGACTCTCAAGAGTCTTCTCCAGCACCATAGTTCAAAAGAATCTATTCTTCGGCGCTCGGCCTTCCTTATAGTCCAACTCTCGCAGCCATACATGACTACTGGGAATACCATTGCTTTGACCATGCGGACTTTTGTTGGCAGGGTGATGTCTCTACTTTTTATCATGCTGTTTAGGTTCGCCATCGCTTTCCTCCCAAGTAGCAGGCGTCTTTTAATTTCATGGCTGCAGTCACAGTCTGCGGTGATTTGGGATCCCAGGAACGTGAAGTCTGTCACTACTTCCACGACTTCCCCTTCTATTTGCCAAGGAGTGATGGGACCGGATGCCATTATCTTAGTTTTTTTGCTGTTGAGCTTCAAGCCCACTTTTGCGCTCTCCTCTTTTACCCTGAGCAAGAGGCTCTTTAGGTCCTCTTCACTTTCTGCCATTAGAGTGGTATCGTCTGCATATCTGAGGTTGTTGATCTTTTCCCCAGCAATCTTAATTCCCGCTTGTGATTCATCCAGGCCAGCATTCCGCATGATGTACTCTGCATATATATTAAATAAGAAAGGTGACAATATACATCCTTGCCGTACTCCTTTTCCTATGCTAAACCAATCAGTTGTTCCATATCCGGTTCTAACTGTTGCTTCTTGACCCTTATACAGGTTTCTCAAGAGACATGTGAGGTGGTCTGGTACTCCCATCTCTTTAAGGACCTGCCATAGTTTGTTGTGATCCACACAGTCAAAGGCTTTAGCATAGTCAATGAAGCAGAAGTAGATGTTTTTCTGGTACTCTCTTGCTTTCTCCATAATCCAGCGAATGTTGGCAATTTGATCTCTAGTTCCTCTACCTCTTCGAATCCATGCCTTAGTAGCCATCAAATTCTGTCTGCACTCCAAACATAAAGCAGCATATGGAACATACATGGGAACCCCCATGATCTTTCGCAAGTAGGTAGAGTGGACACATTCAACTGAAGTGACAATTGCATCTATCCAGAGGGGTACTCCATACAATAATTGAGCTCCAGTTTTAGCATTAAAAGCTTTGAGTGCGGCTGGCACATATTGGTTTCCACAGTCAGAAAAATAAAAACAAAAGATTGCTGCAGCACTGCCTTTAGCTACATTAATAGCCATTCTGTGGTGATGGGTCCAAGTGGCACTAGAATGTAAGTGGACGCCCAAGTATTTGAAGTGCCTGACCTGTTCAAATTTATTGCTTGAGGGGTGTGTGGCTGGCTTTGCCCCGGGGGTGTGGCTGGCTTTGCCCCGAAGCAGGAGCGTTCGGAGGAGCAGGGACATGTCTGCCATGTTCCTGCGTAGCAGCAACCAACTGTTTTAATGTTTTTTGTTGTGTTCTATAATCAACACATCACAATGAAGACCTTAGCTTGCGTATCTTCAAGTGGAAACAGAGAAGATTTTTACTTTAATACCCTCCGCAGATATTCCCAATTGTAAGAAAGCGGCCGTAAAGTGTGTTTGGGAACAGAGACTGACGCGACTTGGTGGGGGTAAGAAACAACCCAGTATTCCCTGAAATTTTATTATTTCTTAAGAGCAATGTTAATAGTACAATCCAAAGAATATTATAGTACAACGATTATTGAAATGTTTAGGAACTTGGCTAACTGAAATTTATGTAACTGGGAGTTAAAAAATGGAGTCGGCTTTTGAGAATGAGGAACTAGACCAGAATACAAAAGTTGGAGACCTCACCTGGGAACAATTTCGGAAAATCTTGTTTGAGGAAGTGGGTCAAGCAGTTAAATTAACTTTTGAGAACTTTTTTGAAAATCACCAAACTTCCTGTCTGGAGGTAAAAGATAATAAGGATCAAACACAAGCACTGCAGAGTTTGGGTGAAGCTCAAGATATTGACCAGGAAAGAGAGATATTTGATAACTAACCCTTACTCATAGAAAATGAGAACTAGAACGATGATATTTCTAAATGCTATTTGGAACCAGAGGCAAGAAAAAGACCTTTCCTAAACCTCCCTCGAAGAAAAAAGAGGAAGATGACAAGAGAAAAAATCCTGAGGGACTGTGTAAAAAAACTTAAGGCTTCTAAAAGACTGTTGTTTGGTTTAGGGAAACATGAAAAAGAAAATTTGGAAATAAAATCACAGGCGTATAGAGACTTAAGACATCTAGAGGAGATTGAAAAGGAGAAAGAAGCTACAGAAAGATTGGGGGGAAGGAAATAAAAATTATGTTTAATATTGTACTATAATTTTCTATTTGATACAAATGGTTTGTGAAAGAAGGAAATGAAATGTAAAGTTACTATAACGAGAAGCTATTTATTAGTTATAAATGAGTAATTTTTGTTTTGTTTGGAACCTTATAAGAGCACTCTCATTTCCCTCTTCATCCTCCTCTCGCCATCCCCTTTTACCTTTTTTATATCTGGCTTTAATGTGTGAGGACCAGATATCTAGTATAACAAAATTTATCTGTAGAAGGAAACAGGCTGATATAAATTATTTGGTAAATTCGGACTATGAAAATGAGGCCCCTATAATACCCATTAAAGGAAATGAGAACAAAGGATAGACAAACTCTAGAGTAGGAGAAGGGAAAATTATGTATTACTAGGAAAAAGGCCCGTTGTGGAAATAAATACAACAACCTCTAGAAAGAGGCTCTGGGCGGGTGCCCCGGCCTTGGACACTCAGTGTCAATTTGCTGTCGCAACCTCCGTAGGGTATAATAACACTGAGTCCACCATTTTTTCCAGAGGAACTCATCTCTGCTACCGAAATAGCAGTTTGTAATTTTGAGTGATCTCCAGCCCTCACCTGGAGATTGGCAACGATGGTTCCCCAGAAGGGAATGGTTGGTTTGGGGGGTGGAGTCTATGGCTTTGTACCTGTCTGAGATCCCACACCTCCTGAAATCTCACCCTCTCCAGGCTCTTCAGGAATTGTCCAACCTGGAGTTGGCAACCATATCTCCTTCCCAGCCAATCATCAACCTACCTTTATTCCCCCCTCACTCTTCAGTTTTCCACCCCCCACACACCTGCAGCCTCTCCCGTGCTCTGAAGCCCTGACTGCTATGTCACATTGGCTGTCATACGGAGGCCACCTCAGCAGCATATAAGGATACAGAGCCCACCATTTTCTCCAGGGGAAATTATCTCTGCCATCTGGAAAGCAGTTGTAATTCCGAGTGATCTTCAGCCCTCACCTGGAGATTGGACACATTTTACCTCAGAAGAGCAAACTGTTTAGAATGTTAGAGGCAAAAGCCAATCAAGTCGCATATGCAAACGACCTCTGTGTTCCGAGGCAAAGGCCAATGAGGCTGCATATGCAAATAACCTCTGTGTTCTGACTGGCTATGGGGAGGGAGAGGAACAGCAAACTGTTTAGAATGTTGGAGGCGAGACTCAAGCAATGCAGCCAGTGGATTCTGAGTGACACACCAGGGCGCCAACCAATTCCGGAGCATGTGGAATGTTCTAGAGAAGTGCCATCACCATTCGGCTTTTATATATAAAGGAGATTAGTTTAAGTTATAATTTTAACGTTATTGTAATGTTTTTATTTCTATATAATTATTATTTGATTGGCTTTGGATGTTGGTAAATGAGACCCACTGTTAGGTAAACCTTAGTATTAGAAGTGATATCTTTGTTCAGATTATTTAAGATCTGTAATTGGAGAGTGTTGTTTTTTCTTTGGTTTTTTTCCTTTTCCTTTTCTTGTCTTGTATTCTGCTATATACCTACTTAAATATGTCTTGTAGTGGTAATTGAGTGACATTAGGGAAATAAGTGGTAATGATAACATAGTAAAAGATAATTAATAAGAAAACAACCCAGAAGGTAAATGTGGTTGTCTTGTAAAATAAGAATGAATTCTAATCTTTTGGACTCTACATGACCTAAATAGAAAATAAGATTGTGATTTTTTAAATCAATTATAGAAGTTTTATAGGTACCAAGACTGATCAGTAGCAAAGTTTATTAATTATATTTTTGGAATAATTTAAGAACGTGGGATGCTAAATGGATAATGATAATTGTATTAGAATTGAAAGAATCTGTAATCAAATTATCTACAATTAATTTATTAGATCATTGTGATGTCTTGAAAAGATGCTTATATGTATTCAATTTTTTTTGGAAAATTAATAAAGAGATTGCAAAAGAAAGAAAGAAAGAAAGAAAAAGATTAAACAAATGGGGGGGCTAAAATGCACCCCTGCTTAACCCCCCTCCCAATAGGGATTTGAAGGTAAAGTCTCCCTGAAGGGGTACACCTAACCTGAAAGGACGTAGAGGTATAGAGTTTTTTAATAAGAAATAATAACCTCTTATCTAAAGACAATCCCTTGAGCTTTACCCAAAAAAGTTCCCTTGAAACTGAATCAAAAGCCCCTTTAAAATCCAAAAAAGCATTATACAATTTAGACCTTTTTCTTATTATTTTTTTAATGTTTATTTATTATTACATTTCTATCCTGCTCGCCCCTGCGAATAGGCTCAGGGTGGCTCACATTCAGGGGCAACGTGTGCCCAGGCATATAAAACATATAAAAACAAGATAAAACAATCCATATTATAATTAATGTGCTCAAAACATGTCAGTCCTTCAGTCAAATAAAGATGGTGTACTGTAGATGTAGCACTAGATTCCAATTCAATGGCATCCGGTCTCCTGCATTGCTGTGGCTCGATCTCCATACAGGGCCATCTACTGCCCCGAGGTTACTGACAGTAATAGTTGGTGGTAATGGTGGGTGGCTCCTAGTTAAAAGCCTGGCGGAAGAGCTCCATCTTGCAGGCCCTGAGGAACTCTACAAGGTCCTACATGGCCCTGATCTCCTCTGGGAGCTCATTCCACCAGGTAGGAGCTGCCTCCGAAAAGGCCCTGACCCTGGTTGTTGTGAGCCTGGCCTCCTTGGGGCCTGGAATCACTAGACCATATTGTGCCCCCTGCCGTAGTGCTATCTGGGGTATGTGTGGGAAAAGGTGGTCCTTCAGTTATGTTGCACCCTGGCCATATAGGGCTTTAAAGGTAAGTACCAGCACCTTGAAATGAATCCAGTATGCTATTGGCAGCCAGTGTAGTGCTTTCAGCACAGGCCGGATGTGTTCCAATCTCAGGAGACCCATCAAAAGCCTGGCCGCAGTATTCTGCACTAGCTGCAGCTTCCGGATTTGTGACAAGGGCAGCCCCATGTAGAGAGCATTACAGTAGTCTAATCTTGAGGTGACGTCACATGGATCACTGTAGCCAGGTCCTCGCACCCGAGGAAGGGAAATAACTGCCGGATCCACTGAAAATGGTAAAAGGTCAACTTAGCAGTGGCTGCCACCTGGGCCTCCATGGTTACGGAAGCGTCCAAGAGCACTCCCATACTCCTCACCTCCAGTGCTGGCACCAGTGGTGCCCCATTGAAGGTCGGGAGAAAGACCCCGATCCCCAGTCCTCCCCGACTCAAGCACAGGATCTCCGTTTTCGACGGTTTTAGTTTCAGCTGGCTCAGTTTAAGCCAACCAGCCATGGCTTGATATGCCCGGTTCAGATCTTCCAGGTCGTAGTCTGAGTGGCTGCCCAACATCAGATAGAGCTGGGTATCATCAGCATACTGGTGATACCCCAGCCCATACCTCCGGGCAATCTGGGCAAGGGGGCGCATATAGATGTTAAACAGCATCGGGGAAAGCACTGCCCCCTGGGCACACCACACTCAAGCAGGTATCTCCTGGACTGCTGTTCCCCTAGCACCACCCTTTGTCCCCAATCCTGAAGGAAAGAAGCAAGCCACTGTAAGGCAAGCCCCTGTATCCCCACATCAGTGAGGCGGTGGATCAGCAACTGGCGGTCGACTGTGTCAAAAGCAGCCAACAGATCTAACAACAACAGCGGTGCTGAACCACCCCGATCCAGATGCCTCCGGAGGTCGTCAGTAAGGGCAACCAGCACTGTCTCTGTCCCATGTCCCAGGTGGAAGACAGACTGGAAGGGATCTAAGATGGAAGTGTTATCCAGGAAGCCCTGTAGCTTTATCGCCACCGCCCTCTCAATTAATTTGCCTAAATAAGGCAAATTGGAAACCAGCCAGTAGTTGGCTAATTCGGCCGGATCAAGAGTTGGTTTTTTCAGGAGAGGGCAGACCATCGCTTCCCCTGACAGAAGCCCACCTGTTCTGGCCCTAAAATTTTATTAGAGGACATCCAGGAGCTGAGCTTTATTTGCAGAAATTTACCATAGAGTTTCCCAATAACAGATAAAAGACTAATTGGTCTAAAATTAGAGGGGTTAAGGTGACAGCCCTTTTTCTAGATGGGAACAATTATTGCATTAGTCCAGGCTGCTGGCATCTGGCCAGTCTTATTTACCATAGTGAAGAGAGCAGCTAGCGGGGAGGCCCACCACTCAGGCTCAGCTTTCAGTACCTCAGGGATTATCACATCTGGGCCTGGAGCTTTACCTAATTTTAATTGCTCTATAAGGACTATTTTTTTCTTCTGGGGAAACAGGAGGCCATTCTGAGAGATTATCAGGGAGTGAATTAGTAAGTTTTATTCCATCGGAAGGGTCCTCATGAAATAAGTCAAAGAAGTATTGGAACCATCTATCAGAAGGTATAGTTGATATAAAGGGAGTTCCAGGACGAATAGCCCCATTGATTATGACCCAAAACTGCTTAGTATCATTTGAAGTAATAGCTCCAAGAAGTTGCTCCCATTGTTTATTGATAAAGATCAGCCTTTTCATCTTTATTAGATGATGTAGATAATTTTTAAGTATCTGATACTCTGCTGGTAAACAGGTGGCTGCAGAGTAACGGAAGTTGCTATAAATTGATCGTAATTGAGCTTTTGGCCTTGGTCAAACCACAGAGCCATTTGAGTCCCCCCCCCCTTGTTTAGATGTTTCCTTCCTTGATTCCTGTTTTAGGGATTCAATAATAAAATTTAGTAAGTTCCCATAAATGTGTATTGCTTCTAAAAAATTGGAGGAATTTGTTAATGCAGATTTAAAATCTAAGCTGGTATTCAATAAATTTAGAATCTTTTCGCCTAATTCAGAAGATCAAGAAATCTTGGGCAGAATTTCCATGTCATGGATCACATCTGACGTGGAATTCCCATTAGTGTCAAAAACACATATCAAGGGTAAGTGATCACTAAATGTCTGTTCTCCAACTGTAAAGCCAGAGACATAAGACATGAAAGTGGGAGAAATTAAGATGTAATCAATAACACTACAACCCCTAACAGAAATATACGTAAACTCCTGTGAATTGTTAAATTTTGTCAAGCCGTTCAGCCAGATTTTATGAAATTGGTTGCAAAACAGTACTAACTTCAGACCTGCAGGGTTTAACAAATTATCCTTAGAGAATCTCATAGAAGGAGTAAATAAAAGCAAAATGTCTTCCTGATCAAAACCCAAATCACCAAGAAGAGACAAAATATCATTACCAACTCTGGCATTGAGATCTCCAGCTAAGATTATTTCTGTATCAGGGAATTTTTGTTCTAGCTGTTTAAGGTAAAAGACCAAACTGCACCAATAAGTAAACAAGATAGATCTGTCAGAGGAGGGTGGGATGTAGATGTTCAATATTATTAGAGAAAAGTTTCTACAATTTATCATAGAGGCTTGGACAATGGGGGGGCAATCTTGTAGACTAATGGATCTTAAATTAAGATTAAGAAAAACAAAGGTGGTTAAGCCTGCGTGGGGATGACCTCCACTACTGGCCCTTGATGCTAAAAGGGAGTGAGATGTAAATCCTTCAAGGGATAAGTGCGTTAGAGCCCAAGTCTCCTGTAAAAGAACAATATCAAAGGATTTAAGGTAGTCTATAAAGTCATGATCATTGGCCTTGTTCCTCCACCCCACTATATTCCAGGAGACAAGTTTGATTATCGTGGGTGGGGAGCTATCTGGAAGTCAGTCCATCTCAACTAGATGATCTAAGGAATTATTCTCAAGATTGACACACCCATTGCTAACGATACCAGCATGCCGGAAAAAGTCCATTATGCCCAAGGGCTTAGGGCTGAAGTCACCCCCCTCCCTTAGTACAGATAGAGAGATGGAACCAGGGAGCTCAGATTGATGAACAACTGCTTGAACCTGGATCGCAGTACATTCTTCATTAACCAGTGGAGCTTCGGCCCCACTACGATATCAACCTACTCAAAATATTCTACTATTTTCTCATAATGTGTTTTCACTTTTGTCCTTATCTATTATAAAATAAAAGGTAAACTCTCATTAACTTTATATATAATTCTAACGTAACAGTTTGTTGTAATAAAAACCATGCAAAAGATAATGTTCTTAATATTTCATATAAGAGTTTTCATGTATAAAATAAACCATTCAAATATATAACTACAAAGTTTGATATAGTATACATAAAAAGCTCACTAATTGTTATCAAATTTATCTTTCAGTCTCGAATTAATGTAAATCCCCTCCTTCTCCAATGGCCTGCCCATAATACCCCGCCTTCCCCACATTTGCACTAAATTAGGAGTTCCAGATTCATTACATGTAGTTTGGCCCTAAATGTGATGATCAAAGTGAGCAATTTCATTTCTTCTACTACTTGACCATGTACCAATGGCATGTCCTCCAAACCATGAGTCCTCTGTCCTTAACCGAAACTGTAACACACATAATTTCAGTGGGAAAAACTCCTATTTTAATTCTGAAATGGCATAAATAGACTGTGTTTTGGTAATATGTTTGCGGCTTGGACTGGGCTCCCCTGAAATCTGGGCTGGAAAAATTCATCGACCAGTCCCATGCCTGGGATTTGGACAGAACCAGATTTTATGGGTCTTCCCTCATAAATCATTTCCAGAATCACATAAACCCATGAAGGTGCCTTATACTGAATCAGACCATTAGACAATCAAGATCAGCATTATCTATTCAGACAGGCAGTGGCTCTCCAAAGACTCCGGCAGAGGTCTTTCACATCATCTTCTTTCTGATCCTTTTCTCTGGAGATGCTGGGGATTGAACCAGGGACACATGCCAGTCAGATCAGATGCTCTGCCACCAAGCCAAAGCCACTTCCTAGGTATGCATAGTCTTCCTTCATTCTTTTATTCAGCTAAATGGCAGGCTCTGATGGATATGAGCACATTTGGTATCACTAGTAACTCAGTTAATTTTTCAGAGTTTTGGATGGCTTGTTTTCTGCTCACTAAGAAGGTTTGGAAATCCTTTGAGCAATGAAATGTTTCTAGCAAATGCTTCTATCAGCTATCTGCTTATTTTGCTTGCCATAGCAGCCTTTCTCCCACAACTTACACTTTTGAAGTGTTTTGGAGGTCTGGAGCAATGCCAAGCAGGCTTAGCAAGGGTTAGAGACTGTCCAAAGTTTGAACAGAGAAAGGAAAGTGTTTTTCTAAGTAAAAGCACTCATGAATCTACTCAGCCAGGACTAAAGCATTGCTGCAGTTCTCCACCATCAAAATTCAGATTGACCCTCTTTTTTGACAGGCAATTTGGAAAGCTGATGCTTGGCACACTCTTCGGCTGAATCCCTGATCTCTTTTCACTTCAAAGATTTCTGACGGAAATTTCCTTACTCTGTATGAATTTGATGAAACTTTCAGAATTGCTTGAAGCTTTCTCTGTGTGCAAATGTAACAAAAAGTCTAGAACAATTTTCTTAAATAAAGCAATGTGAAAAATGGCTCTATGATAATGAATATAATATATAGTTAGTCCAGGTCAGATGACAACAGTGTGTACCTTTGGTCTTCTGGGATGAAGACGTATTCACTTGAAATAACAAAAAAAGCTGATCAAATATCAGTTGATCAAATATCTTGAAAAGGTCGAGAGAAAAGGAGAAATTGGTTGGTCATGATGGAGGTTCAATCTGGGTCACAACTTTATGAGAGAAATGCAGATTTATAAGTGTTTTAAATAAATGTGTTTTATTTGGCGAGCTAAGTAAAGGGTCAGTGGAAGCCAAACTGCTTAAAATTAGATAGGGTTGGTGGATGGATACATAAGCATGCTGAAAAGATATCTTCAGGCCTTCCAAACTGAACCTAGTCAGTGTTCAAAGATTTTGAGAATTTAGTTTGCCAGATTTCTAGCTTATTCTTAGTCCTTGAAAGTAGCAGCTTCTTATAGGGATCAAGTCTCACAGAATGATCAGACAGTGAATCCAGATAAGAAATGTAAGCAGAAAGATAGGGATTTCTGTAGGAGATTGTAAAGAGTAATGGTAAGATGAAGGCTCACATTTCTATTCAGGCATTAACATTGTTAATATTCTGTTTTTAAAATCATATACAGTAATCTGTGTCTGTAATGGGAACAACAACAAAACAAGGTGAAGCCAACCAAGTTTCTCCTTTGCCTTGGATGTCTGCTAATATCTATGATATGCTTTAACTCTCCGTGCATCTATGAACCACTAATGACAGGCGTGTACTGGATTTTTTTTTAATCCCCAGCAAGTACAAGAACATAAGGAAAGGCTCCCCTTTTCATGGGTTTCTCATTGTGCATCGCACGGGGTGAGGGACTGCCAAAGAATTACTGGTGCCTGCTGCTAGCAATTCTGGCAAGGCTCTGTGGGGTTATCTTACCCTGGTTAGGCAGCTAATTGCTTCCTGAGCTAGATAGAAAATAGACAGCTAAGGGAAAGCGGTCCTCCATCCTGTCTTTTGCAGTGATACAAGACAAAGCCAATCTTGGCATCCTGCCTCAGAGCTGAGATGGAGCTTGGGATTTGGGCAGGGACTGCATTCAAGGGTCAGGTGGTGGCTGGAGTCTTTGGTTGTCTTCAAAAGAGGGGCTTACTCTGTGTTCCCTCTAAGCTGTGCAATCTTCAGAAAACATTAATGCTAATAACTGACTGTACAGAATGAAACGGGTTATTGTTCAGCAGAAACAAACAATTGTGAATGTTTGAAAAATTTCCCCATATTAAAAGCAAACAAACAAACAGTTTTCTTTGTAGAGGCAAAGATAGTCTATCAGAAAGAAACTTGCAGTGCTGTACTACCTTTTCTCAGTCCATTGAAGTCAGTTGGCTTAGAAGCATTTAACTGCTTAGGATGGCACTGGTAGGGCTGTGCTTGTGTAAGGAGGGTGATTTTTTTTAATGTGGTTACGAATTGGGTAATGGGAAGGGCTTGACTGTCCTTTAGGAAATAGAAAGCAAGAGTCCTGGTAGATGGGGCGGAGCGGGGTCCGATGCCTCATGTGACACTAACAATTGGGGGGGGGGGACGAGCATCTGTTACAATCAATTCTGTCTCTGCACTACATGCTCTTTGCAATGCCTGCATTGTTAGGAGCTTCTTGTGCTCCCATGACTCCCCACCTTGTACCAGATTTCTGTCAGAATAGGATTAAAAGGGGGGGGGAACCCAAAAGCTGGAAGTAACACCAGCGGAAACTGGAGCCAACAAGATGCTGCCCAGAAATGATGACAGCTAGCAGAGATTCCCATTAGCAATAACCCATTCAAAAGAGATGTTGAACATTATTATTATTAGTGTTGTTGTTGTTGTTATTGTTATTCATATGGTAGAACATTATACAGATCAGTCATTAAAAAACCCTAGGTTGCCCCATATGATGTGTCTTCATTTTGCCACATGAGGCTAACATTTCCCCCCTCTCCAATGTATGAAATAGCACAGCCAAGGTAAAGTAGTATCACTTCAAAGCTTTCATCATTTGTTTTGGTTGTTAGCATTACCTTGTTTTTCATAAGAAAACCTTTTATCAGAAAGAGTAGCTTTTTTATTAACTGATTTTTCAGCTTCAAACTCTTTACAATTTAACTAATTTAAGCAACAGCTTTTACAGGAACAGCCTAGAGTGATATTTTGTTAGCAGGCATATGCTTGAAAGCTTGAATCACACTTCAGGCTTCTATTCCTTCGAGATTTTTTAAAAAAAACTAAGTAACCCTTTCTCTTGTCAGGCACTTAAGAGCTTTAAGTCAAATTTAGGTCATTCAAAGCCTAGGCCACAGGTCATTAACATCACATCCTCCAGTATATATAATTCTATTTTGGTCATGGACACCCCTGAACATTCCAACATGCTCCAAAATCAGTTCTCTCTCTGATCTGTCATTCAGAGGGTCTCCCTATCCACTGGCTGTGTTGCCTGAGTCCTGCGTCCAACATTCTAAACAGTTTGCTGTTCCTCTCCCCCCCACAGCCAGTCAGAACACAGAGGTCATTTGCATATGTGGCCTGATTCGTCTTTGCCTCGAAGACGGCTTTGCCTTTGTCACTCCTGGGGAAATCACAGAAGCGATGTTACAGTTTTGTAGGGATCACCAGAAATTCTATAATAAAACCATAGAATTTCTGGTTAGTCCTAGAGTGGATTGACATCATACCTGATAGCAATTTTTTCATTTTTTTTTCTCCCACCAGCTGCAGGAATGGCATCAGGAAGACGGCAAGCCTGACTGGGAAGGGAACCCTGGGTGCTGAGCAGCATCGGCCAAAGCTTTAGTTGTCATGTGGCATGTTGGGGCAAGCTGATGAAGCTTAGCACCTCTCAGTACCATTCATGTGCCGGTGAGGATAAACAAAACTGGCATTGTTTACCAGCTGAAGCAAGAATAGTGCTGCCCAACTGAAGGGAGTCATGAAAGTATGCTAAGCATAGCCTGCCCACTTAAAGTAGGAATGGGTTATGATGTTGATCAGCCATTTAATAAACTAGTTAAACATATTTCTGGATGTCTTGAGTCTTTCTTGGAAGACATCAGTGGAGACTAATAGAAAAATGACTCATTACAACTATTGGGAATTGTCTTTGAACTCTCATATTATGTAATTACATTTCATCCTGTCCTTTCTGCATTTCACATGCTCAGGAATTGTCTGTTTTTGTTGTTTCATATCTCATATATGAAAGTCGGCCTAGTGAAGCCCCACTACAGTCTGTTTGCAGGACAGGAAATTGCTTATCTATGCAATGGAGGGAACCTGAGTGTCTGACTCCTTTCCCCTCCAATCTGCACTGCCCTTCCTACTGGTCATCTGGCATAAGCACACACACAAAAATCCCACTATTCCTAGCTTTGCATAGGGGCTGGCTGGCACTGTCCATCTATTGAACTGTAAGGAGAGAGTCACAGGGTAACCAGCCTACCACACCTTACAGATCTATTGTGCATATAAAGTGGGAAAGAGAACAATGTACATTGATCTGAGTTCTTTAGAGAGACGGTGTGATAAACCTATTATAGGTATAGCCTATGGTTGCCAGCTCTGGATTGGAAAATACCTGGAGATATGAGGGTGGGCCCTGAGGATGGAAAGGGAGGGACTTCAATGGGGTATAATGCCACAGAGTCTACCTTCCAAAAGCAGCCATTTTGTCCAGGTGAACTGATCTCTGTCACCTGCAGATCAGTTGTAATCCCAGGAGCTATCCAGCCACCACCTGGAAGCTGGTAACCCTGTAAATATCACACACTTTAGAAATGATTCAAAAGTCCTGCTCACAGCCTTAAACTGGAGCAATTATTGTGGCCAGGTGAAGGGGGAAGCAGGAATCTCTGGACAATTGTACCCAGCACTGCCTGAGCCAGGTCACTCTGGCTCACCCCCATCCAGCCAGTTATATCATGGGGGAGGGGGACATACCTGTTGGTCAGGCTTTAGAAAATTTTCAGAAGGGTTTCCTTCATTAGAAAACATGCATTTTCTTTCTGTCTCAGATTAGAAGATGCAGGGAGTAATGATAAAGTTCTGCAGATCATAAACTAGCAATTTAGATGCACAGTTAAAACTTCACAGACATACATCAGTGCCAGTGGTGCTATTCATATCCTGCAGATGCATTATATGAAGCCTACATGGGATCATGCTGATGATCAGACTGACACATTGATTTGCCTTGGGCCTCAATCTCCAGTTTATTGACAAATGCACTGACTCTAGCAGTGTTTTCTTCTCTGAAAACTCCAAGAACCCAAAGTTAAAATGGAAAAAGATTTATTATCCATAATCTTCCCCATGGCTAATCAGACTTGGAAGAATCATGAAATTACCATGCACAACATCTTTCCTCTTGACTTTTCTACAGGATGTTTGGAAGTCAACAATTTAAAAGACGGGCATTGGGTTACAAAAATGTACTGTGCTCATTCAATCAGCTGTTACAATACATAGGCAACAGATCTGTGTAAGGGAAAATATGGTCCACCTAACATTCTTCTTGCTTTGTGGTCTTGGCCTTCAGTAGGGATGGCTTTGCCCGATTTTCGCCTGTTTTTTGAGGATCACGAAACCGCGGGGAAAATTGAGCGAAGCCGTGGGTCAAAATGTGGCCATGTGGCTTTGAGTGGGAAATTGACCAATGGAAACAGGGCAAGGGGAGGTGTGACGGCGGTGCAGCTCCTTGTGCGAAATCAGCCTTAGTCTCCACAGAATACTCTTGGAAATAGAAGTCATGAGACATTTGGTACAAAAAAAAATGACAGAAAGAAAATGAAGGTGCACTCAGAATCTCTTCAGGTGCAGAATTCCAGAGCAATGGACTTATCACTGAAAATGCTGTTGCCCAATCTGAAGAAGACCAGACTGATTTAAGAGAGGACAGACCAAGGAGGCAATTGTCCGAGGAATGCAATTGGTGCACCAGAGCATATCAGGGATGCACTCTATTAGTACATTTGCCCTGGATGATTTCAAAGCATAATCTCAACAGCCTAACACTCAGGGCCAGTACCAGTTTTTTTTGCACACTAGGCGAGGCTACCTTCTGACGACCCCCCCCCATGCACCCACCAATTTTCAAACATAAATGCATTTTAGGAAGAATGAGAAACACAAAATTTGAAATTGCTATTTTTAAAAAAAAATTGTGAGAACAAGTAGCTTGGCTCTTCTTCTTTTTTTAATTTTTAATTTATATTTTACAAAGTATACAATACATACATTAGTATTTCTGTTCACATAATCTGAAGGAGTCATAATCAATTTTTTTCCTTTATCCATTTATATATTCTGCCCATCTTTCTTGAAATACCTTATCATCTTTTCCTTGTAAAATTACTGATAATTAGTCCATTTCTGCGACTTCCAATAGTTTCATAGCTAGTTCCTTTCTCTTAGGAATCTTTTCTTGCTTCCAATATTTAGCTATTAGAATTCTAGCCGCAGTGAGCATATATACTAATACATACAGTTCATTCCCTTTATGTTCATTGGGAATTATGTTTAACAAAAATATCTCTGGACATAATTTTAAATTAATATGTAATACTTCTGCTATTATCTTCCTTACAGTTTTCCAAAAACTAGCAATTTTTTCGCAGTTCCACCACATGTGGAGAAAAGTACCTACATTGGTTTTACACCTCCAACAATTTTTATTTGAAGTTTTATATGCTTTTGCTATCTTCTCAGGAGTCCAGTACCATCTATGAAACATCTTAAATATATTTTCTTTAAATGTTACCGCTCTCATTAATTTCATTGTTTTCCATATTTTTTGCCATTCTTCAGCTTGTATAGTTTTCCCCAAATCTTTCATCCAACAAATCATAGTATTCTTTATGCTTTCATCATATAAATATTCATCTAGTAAGAAATTATATAACTTTTGGATGAGTTTATCATTGGAAGAGAGCCAGATTTTGTCTAGATCGGATTTTTTTTTTTTTTTAAGTAGCTTGGCTCTTCTGACGTGGATTCTGACCAGTATTCAAAAAAAGTTCAGATTGATGGTATTTTCTCTTTACTCATACACAAATGACTTCTTTGGATTATGGCCCACATCTATTTATTGAATATCTTTAATAGTAATCACAGATCTGGAACACATTACGAGTCAGATTAAGAATCCACAGTACAATATAATAAATATTGACTCTCTAAGCAGCAGCCACCTCCCACTCCAGGTATTTTAAATGAGTACCATTTTAAGCAGAATGTGGTAGTGGCTAGTGTCTCAAGATTAGGATCTGGGTTCAAATATTTACTCTAGCATGAAAGCTCACTGGGTGCCTTTGGGCTAGTCACAGTCTCTCAGTCTAACTACCTCACAGCGTTCCTGTTGTGAAGACAAAATAGAGGAAAGGAGAATTATGTTATATTTTGGGTCCCCATTTGAGAGAAAAGTAGGGCATAAAATCTAAATAAATAAATTAACTAATAGTCACAACAAGCCATCTGTCTTATATCTTGCCGATCTACGCTCTCTGCTTCTCAAGCAGAAAATAGCAACATTTATGCTTTCACCAGGAGACAGCCAAAGCTGTTATCACTACATTGAACTCAGAAGAACTCTCTTAACCAATATATCTAACCAATGAGAGCCAGTGTGGTGTAGTGATTAAGAGTGGCAAACTAATCTGGAGAACCGGGTTTGATTCCCCATCCCTCCGCCTGAAGCCTGCCAGGTGAACTTAGGCCAGTCACAGTTCTCCCAGAACTCTTTCAGTCCCACCTACCTACCTCACAAGGTGACTGCCCTCGACTCAAAGGGGCTGAGACTCAAAGGGCAGCCCCTTGACCATCAGCCACACTGACACAGACCAAGGAGCTTTCAAGACTCACTGATCACCACTAGTGGTGGCGGCAGGGGTGGCTCCCACAACTGGGCAGTGTGCAAGCCCATTTGGTGAAGGCAGGTTGCTTCCCCTCTCTTGGCCTTGCTTTCCTGAGACAACAGGAAGACCCTGGCCAGGGGGGAGGCACAGGAGGATGCTCTGGCTGGGCGGCACAGGAGGTGCTTCTGATGGAGGCTTATGAAGAACTCAGGAGTGCCAGAGGTTTCAGAAGCCTCTCTGGCAGTGGGGGGGGGGGAAACATATGCTCAAGGACTCTTGCCCACATTTTTGCACCTCACTCCCATGCTCAGTCTGGTACCGCAGCCAGAGCCCATGGCCAGGGCACCAGCAGTCTCCCGGGGCCACTGCCTGTGTACCCCTTGGGGCAGGGAAGCCCCCTGCTAATGGGCGATAGGTGGGCAGGTGGCTCCCAGGAGGCCCCCACGTGCTCACTTGCCATGTGTGCGTTGGCCAGATATCCCCCCCAGGGGGAGCATAGAGAGGGAATGCCAGCCAGGTGGTGGTGCTCATAGGAAGACCCACTCCGTGCTTTCCCTGCTGGCATGGCCTCCGATTCACTTGACCACCAGCCCCTCTTGTCCACCAGGCACCGCATTCACCTCCAGCAGCCGCAGACTGCTTCTGACACCTGGCGAAGCAGCTGAACCCCGACTGTGCATGTGTCCTAGACCAGTGGGGGAAGGAGGGAGCGAGGCAGAGACTGGGAGCAGCCATCCCTTGTCGCCCCTCCCGCTGTAGAGACGACTTGAGTTGCCTGACACTGGGGGGGGGGCAGGGCACAAAGTTCATTTTTCGAGGGGGGTCGGGGAAGGGAACAACTGGCAGAAAAATGTGAGGGGGAGGAGGTGGGGAAAGTGCTGGGAGGGCCAGCAGGCCAGCATGGCGTTGTCTTTTAAGTGGCTCCCTAGGCAGCCACCTAACCTGCCTCAATGGACGCACCGGCTCTGCTAACACTGCAAAGTGCAAAACTACACTTCATATAACTGGTCCACTTCAGTCTCTTCTGCATCAGTGATTGGGGCATAGACTTGGATTACTGTGATGTTGAATGATTTGCCTTGGATTCAGACCGAGTTCATTCTGTCGTTTTTGAGATTGTATCCCATTACTGCCTTTCTCACTGTCTTGTTGACTATAAAGGCCACACCATTTATTCTACGGCATTCTTGGTCACAGTAGTAGATATAATGGGCCTCTGAGTTAAATTCACCCATTCCCGTCCACTTTAGTTCACTGATTTTCAAGATGTCGATGTTCAGTCTTGCAATCTCATTTTTGACCACATCTAACTTACCTTGATTCATATATCTTACATTCCAGGTTCCTATGCAGTATTGTTCTTTGCAGCATCGGACTTTCCTTTCACCATCAGACACATCCACAGGTGAGCATCCTTTCGGCTTTGGCCCAGCCGCATCACTCTTTCTGGGGTTACTTGTACTTGCCCTCTGCTTTTCCCCAGTAGCATATTGGACACCTTCCGACCTGAGGGACTCATCTTCCGGCGTCATATCTTTTAGCCTTTTGTTACTGTCCATGGGGTTTTCTTGGCAAAGATACTGGAGTGGGTTGCCATTTCCTTCTCCAGTTGATCACACTTTGTCTGAAATGTCTGCTGTGGCCTGTCCATCCTGGGTGGCCCTCCACAGCATAGCCCACAGCCTCATCGAACCATGCAAGCCCCCTTACTACGTCAAGGCAGTGATCCATGAGGGAGGGCTAGATTCCTATCATGTGCCAAAAAAGCAAGACAACCAGATAGGGTGAAAGTAAGCCAATATGAGCTGGTACCAAGTAACAATCAGAAAATACTCAGAGTGGTACCCCCATCCTCTGTTTTGAGCCCCCTTGAGGAGTGATGGACATGAACTGCAATTTTGCAGTTTGATTTGGTTCATGTTCACGGCTGAACCACAAACCTAACCATGAACCGATATGCTGGTTTATGAACTGAAGCAGTTAATATCAGTTTGTGAGCCATTTAAAGTGTTTAAGCCCTTGCTTTCTGCTTCCCGTGGCTTTTCATGAAGAGCAGAATGCAGCTGCTTGGTTTAAATGGCTGTGAGCCATTTATACCAAAGCAGTGGTTTCCAAACACCTGAGCAGTGGTTCGGCAATTTGGGAATATTGCTTCCCAAACCACAGACTGGCCAAAATCCATGACGAACTTTAATAAATCAGCCGGTACATGCCCACCCCTACACCTGAGATACACAGAACCAGAAAGAAATTTACTAAAGGAATTAGATGGATACTGTACTGAAAGGGGCTGTATGACAAAGCGGTTATCTGAAGACTTTGCCATTCACCGAGGTAGCCATGCATTATGGGAGACGGTAATCATATTTTGTTCATTCTGCACTGAATAAAGGAAGTTGTGAAGCAGCCCAATGAGCACTTCAACAGGACCAGCTTCAGAAGGGATCTTTGTTGGCATGCAGCCAAGGTTCTATGAAATGACCCACAATGATCGAATCCCACATAAGTGCTGTCTCATGTAGTATTTAATGCTGCTTCTTTGCTAAAATAATCTGGAGAACAGACCTTTATTCTTTATGCAGTCATGAACATCACAAAACAGTTGCAGCCGATGAAGTCATGGAATGCTTTAAATTATTGCTGGCAAGTGGGATTTTTAAAAGAGAAAACACATTTATTAGGTTTCTTGATGAGGAAAGAATGAGAAGGTTAAAATTATATAAATATTACATTTTAAATGTGGACATATTACACTGAGCGTATTTGTTTAGCAGTCTAAAATGTACAAAAAGTATTTTAAACATTGTTTCTCTTTTCAAGGACAATTCCATAAATGCTGTACTAAGCTGGAAAAAATGGTCTTCATCAAAGATGTTTGATAATGTTCAGGCAAATTATGACATGTCTCCACTGGAGACTGGATATTTTTCATATTAAATTTTTTTTACTGCACAGCAATTGTTCCATGCTGCTCCTTATATTTAAAGAAAGGTTTCTGCTAACTAGTATTCTTTGGAATGATTTCAAATTAGTATCTGCATTTTTTGGCACTGAATCCTCCTCTCTGATGACTAAAGCAGTTTAAAAGGTCAAGAAAGAATATGCTGAGGGGATCCCATTAGAACTAGGACCCTATTAATATGCGAAGATATGGCATATCTTTCAGGTTATATATTAGCAGTAACTCCAGTTGTTTGCTGTTTCTGGCACAAATACATGGAGCTGCTCAAAAATATTAACCAAAAGTGGAAAAAGAAATAATAAACAGCGGTTGGTCAGAAATGCTTCAGAGAAGAGTCAGGAGAAGGAAGATTAACTCTACCAGTGTTGATAAGGCCTGCAGGAAAGCTGAGGAATTAATTGGCAAACATCCCAATGGTATGGTAAGGAAACCAGCTATGCAGAATCAGAGCTATAGCCATGGTCGGGCCAGTGGGTATACTACCCTACCTGAAACAGTGGTTTGACTCACGTCACCTAAGAAATGTTTTGAAAACAGCATGTTAATACTTTTTAAAGGGGAAATACATTTTTTGTAGTAAGAAAGGAGTGGCAGATTCTGATGGCACTACCACCCAATAACACTGCAAACTCCAACCATTTAATTATCTTGGTTCTGCTCATCTGATATTCCTAGGTACTTCTCTCTTTCTCAAGCTGAAGACTATTAGCCAGTCAAGGACATTATTGTGTCCTTTCACTGGAAGCGAGTCTCAGGTAAAGAGTTTTTCCACATCACATACAACCTGTTCCTTTGAGCTGGAGGTTCAAACAGAGACCTCCTGCATGCAAACATTCTACCACTGATGCACAAGTCCTCCCTGGACAACTGGTTATTTGGAGCATTATGTTCTGCTGACTTTCTACCAGCTACCTATTCTCTTTCAACAAAATTGTGTAGCTTAATTAAAGTGTCTTGAACCAGAGGTATATGCAACAAGAAAATCAAGTGTACAATTATATTGGGGGGGGGGGTTGGATAGGAGATCACTTGTTTCTGCCACCTCCATCTAGGCCCTCCTTGAAATGGATTAGTAAAATAAGTTATACATTCAATGTGGCTCAAGTAAACAGAATATTATTTCCTAATCTAGTGAAAGGCATTGGACTTCATCATACTGATGCTGCCATTCAGTCAGCCTGACTGTAAGCCTTCTCAGTGAAGTAAAATCAACATTCTTCCCTTCAACAAAGCTGGTTTCGACACAGGGACAGGCTTGCATGGTTCCTCCATTGCTGTTGAGGCTGCTGAGGCAATGGGGCATAAAACTCCAAACTTTCCCACCCACATGGCAGCCATCTAGGGTTTAATGTGATTATTTCCCTAAACTTCACCACAAACCAAGTTTAAGAGAGATCAGAGAAAGCTGGAGAAGCCACAGGAAGGGCTTGAATGCATCACAATGCTGTGGGAAAGCAGGGGGAAATAGCATTGAACCCAGGGCAGAAAATCCATGTGGAAGTGGCCAGAACTGATAAGCTGGTGATTAAGAACATAAGAACATAAGAGACGCCAATGTTGGATCAGGCCAAAGGCCCATCCAGTCCAGCACTCTGTATCACACAGTGGCCAGAAATACCAGTGCCATCAGGAGGTCCAGCAGTGGGGCCAGGACATTAGAAGCCCTCCCACTGTTGACCCCCCCCCCCAAGCACCAAGATGACAGAGCATCACTTGCCCCGGAGTCCCTATCTATACCTTGTGGCTAATAGCCACTGATGGACCTCTGCTCCATATGCTTATCTAATTCCCTTTTGAAGCCGTCCATGCTTGTAGCCGCCACCACTTCCTGTGGCAGTGAATTCCAAGTGTTAATCACTCTTTGGGTGAAGAAGTATTTCCTTTTATCCGTTCTAACAAATACAAATAACTGTACAAAGACACCATAAGCGATCATCTCTATAAAGAAAAAGGAATATGACTATGCATATAAATTACCATGAGCCCTTATCTTATTCCTGTGGCAGAGCAAGCAATGATTCTGGTAACAATAGGTAGCACAGAGTCCTGTGCAAAGTATGCAGGATGGAGAGAAAGAGCTCAACAATACCATTTGTACTTAAAACCCCCAGGGCTTCTATTCTCTGCACCTCCCAGAAGCCAGCACTGGTGGTAGGAGTTGTGACCACACTTTAAAGAATTTTTAAAGAACCCTTTAGGGTGGGTCTCAAATGACTAAGATAAACCTGCTAGATTTGAGAACCTTAGAACAAGACTTTTGGGGTATAAGCATTGGAGAGTCAAAGCTCCTTCTGTAAAGTAAACCTATCTCCTCTCTCCTGCTCCTGAAAGCATCTAGTGTGGTTCTTTGGGTGAAACAGCATCACTCATTGTTTCTGCTGCTGTTTTGGAATTGGGATCTGAAAATCTTCATCATTTCATTTCTCTTTACGCAGGGCTCTTTTTGTAGAAAAAGCCCAGCAGGAACTCATTAGCATGATAGGCCACACCCAACAGCAGGAACTCATTAGCATATTGGGCCACACCCCCATGTTACCAGACATGTAGTTATCCAGCCACACCCACCTTTTGCTTCTTATTCTGTTTACCTTGTTTGTTGTCAAAACCCAGGGCCTTGTTTTGTAGCAGGAACTCCTTTGCATGTTAGGCCACACACCCCTAATGTAGCCAATCCTAATGAGTTTCTGCTGTTTGGTTTGGCCTATTATGCTAATGAGTTCCTGCTGGGCATGGCCAACTTGGGAGCCAGCCGGAACTCCGGTCCTGTGCGTTCCTGCCCAAAAATAGCCCTGCTTTATAGTCATTGATTGAAGGTTTCTGCGTTTGACAACTGCTTTTCGTATATTTATTCGCATTGCATAAGAATGTTTTATAGTTTGTGTTTTATACATTCAAGTATGCCATTTAAACATATTAAATTGGATGCAAATTGAATTTTATGTGAATGGAAGGCATTTTCACCAATGAAACTGAATTCTTCTGCCTCTCCCCTCCTTCTACATCCCCCTGATTGTCCTGAAATGCTGTTCCTGGAGCACAGGAGACGATGCTGGATGGCTCAAAAGGGATGGAGTTGGGAGTGGGAGGCAAAAAAAAATATCGGTTCAATTGACAGAAGTTCTTTCTGTTAATGGAAATCAAACTTTGGATCCAGTCTATAATATACAGATCACTTATTGATAGTGTCAAAATGCATATCTTGTATAGAAAATATTAGTGAAAGGAAACAGAAAAATGGCACTAATATAATCCTGGGTTCAATTTTCTGATCAAAACAGCAGGGCTATAAAAATCCAAATCCTCCATAATTTCAAGCCAGGCATGGTATGCTTTTGGTGGAATAAGGGGCAAAAGGGTCTACTGGCACAATCAAATGTCCCACATATAGAGTATAATTTTGAGATCCAAAGCATTTAAGGAATAAATTTGTGTGGCAGGGCAGTTAGAAATGACCCTGGTTTGAAATTTCGCTGAGGTATTTAGACTTTCGGTTTCGGAGCAGTGGGATCGAGGTTGCCAATACAGTGCTGTATTGAATTTGTGCTGTATTGGCAACATGGCTGAATTAAAAGTGCCAGGAGCTTTCTTTCAACTTTTACCAAACAGAAAGTCTACCAAAACAATCACCAAATGAAGCACAAAACTCGAGGGAGCAATCGAGATTGGAAGAAATAGAAATATCAGGAACTGAACTGTTTAAAGTGAAAATGGAAAAAATAGCTGCTTGGTGCCTGAAAATGTTAAGGTGGAACAGAATATAATTTTAAGCATGACTAATACAATCTTTTTGGATATTGCAAACAAACAAGGGAAGAGCTCTGCTTTTCTCAACTACAGAAAATAAAAGCATATCTGCCTGTAAGGAAAGTGTTGCAAGTTCTTTTGGATACTGCAGGTGAACAGGGAGAGATCTCTGCTCCCACACAGAGATTCTACAGGAACAACCCTCCACTACAGATAATAAAATGCTGGAATTCAAGAAGGAGGAAAAAGAAAAAGTGGGGAGGGGGGAATTGTTACTTAAGGTGGAATGGTTACGGCAGAGCAAATGATACTTACAATGATATTTAAAATGGAATTTATGGAGATTTAATGAGATGCAAGAATATAAAATTTAAGAGAAATTGTGATTAAAATTAAATGTTGAAAGAAATAAATGGTATAAGATAGTTTTTATATTTAATCTCAGAAAGCTCAAAATCTTGTAATGTGATTCAAAAATAAATATTAATAATAGCTGTATGGAGAAAAATTTAAAAATGTGATTTAAAAATCAAATATTAACAGCTGTATAGAATTTAGCAATTAAAATTGAAATCAAATCAAATGGTAAAGAAATATTTGTTATAAAATATTTGTATGTATTATTCTAGAAAATCTCAAAGATAAATATTATCAACACTAGAAATGTGAAGTTATTTAGTATTAGGTATGTTCTTTTTTTAAGGGTTAATATAAAGTATATAGAAATACTTTGGTTATAAAAGTGCTATATATAAGCAGTTATGGAATTTTTTATAAAGAATGTGAAATTGAAATTAGAACTAGGTACGTTTTTTAAGGGTTAATATGAAAATTTTGGAATGTTTTGGTTATAGCATGACCAAAAACAACATTAAGTAGAACATTGATTCATAATTATATGATTATAGACTGATTATGTAGTACAAGAGGTTATAAATGATTTGTCTATGATAATCCATAAATATGAAATTAATACAATTGAAACATGATTATATATAAAAAGTATGAAGATAATAAGATGGTATAATATTTTTAGAAGTTACAGAATCGTTTTATGATGTAAAGGCATTAATTTGATTTTTTTTTGCAGATGTCAAGAAATGTATGTACTTAAATGACCGGATTGTATAAGCAGAAGTATTAATGCAATGTAACAGAATTTGTAGAAATAATTGTAAACATGATTTTCTCTTTTCTGTACCCCTCTCCTACTCCCTATTTCCCTATTTCCCTATTTCCCTCCCTTTTTAAAAAATCAATAAAATTTTAAAATAGGGAAAACAAGAAATTTCTGAGCTGAGTTACAGCACTGAACAAAGGTATTGTTGCCATGCAGCCACTTCAGATGGCATTACTAAAGACTCTTAAATAAGATTGCCTTGCTGTACTGTGAAAAGAGTGTGCCAGGGCAATGGACAATACTGTACCCCAGAAACAGTACCCTTATACTGAACTAAATGGAGCCTTGTGCCTAAGCAGCATGTGAAGCCAGACGTGGACTCTTGGACTACAAGAAGCCTCCTGGTCCTGCATCTCCGCAGCCATGCCAGCTCCAGAATGCAGACCAGTAGCCCTGACCTCCATACACACAGAAACTGCAGCAGATCACATTGGGAAGTCATGTTCTGCAAAAAGAACAAGATGTTCCTGCACAAACACCATGAAAAATTCCCTTCTCCATTGTGCCATTGCTCTCTCTCTTGATCTTATCTCTCCTAACTCCACCCTATCTTGTTGGTTTCATTCCTTGCACATTTTGGGACTTCTCCACGTGTGTTGCTGGTCAACTCATGGTCCCTTCCCTTATTTTATCCCCTTTTTCACTGCAGAATCAACTCATCTCGCCAGACAGGTACAGTATCACCCCACCAATTATACTTCTTGCTAATGCAAATGTCTCTATATTTTTCCTCTCTGAATTCTGTATTGAGTGTGTGAATGCTTGATTTTATGTTTGTATGCTTGAGAATCCTTCAGTAAAGAAATCACTGCTTTAGTACTCTAGCCTCAGTGTGTATTCCTGGTTACTTGGAACTCAAACTCTGGTATTCAAAGGTTATGGTCCTATAATTAATATCTATTGCCATTTAATATCATAATTCCCCACATTTATTAATATAATAAGGCAATTTGGCTAACAGTATATCGATCTTGGACACTTTGCCCTACTGTTTAAGGCTTACTTCAATATTAACAGACACACTGCTCTTAGCTTTATGTGAATATCTGATCAGTTGGACATAGGCATTTTTTGCTAGAATAGACACATCATACATGCAGTTTTGATAAGCCCCCTTCCTCAGCACCTGGTGGTAGTTGGGGGGGGGGTGATAACTCAGACAGAGGAGGCTTGCATCCTAATTTTGAGATATGGCAGACACCAGGGAGACAGAGCCTCGAGACAGAGCCTCCTCAGGAATGACCCAAAAGATAAAACTGCCCCTCTCCTGAATAATGAAGGCCAATGACCAGCAAGGGGGGGGACCTGGAATTAGGGGCAGGGCAGAAGCCAGACTGGAATGTGTCTAGGGCCTATGTGTCCTCTTGGAAACTCTGGAGCTGCTTGGCCACCACTCTCTCAATTACCTTGCCCAGAAATGATAGATTCAAACTCGGCAGTAATTGCCCAGATCCGCCAGATCTAAAGATAGCTTAATTTATCACAGTGACTCAACAGCCAAAGCCTGGGCCCTCAAAACATTTATCACATGGTTGGACAGATGCCAACTGTACTTCCACTCACCTTCCTGAACTGGCTCTCAGGGTATGCAGTTTTCACAGGCGTGGTCCAATTGGCCTACCTGAATGAGGTTCTAGAGTATAATACCAGAAAGTGAATGGACTCTTTGACCATGCCCCATGGGCAGAGCTGTGTGAGCTTTGTACAATTCCTGCATTGTTGGAAAATACCCTTTGGGAAAAAAAGCGTTCTGTCTTTGAGCAAGAAAATTCACCTTATACCTCAAAATCTTGTTAACCCAGGCCCATAGCTACAGTAGGGCCTCCTGGAGACTGGTCCCCTGACTTTCTGGCAAGGCCCCACTACTTCCTATCCAGTCCCAGCTCCCTGACTCTCTGGGCCACCCGGAGGACTCCTGGTGTACTACACTGCCTTATTCCTTGGCAGGGGCCAGGGGATCTGCAGATTTGCCTCTTTTGGTGGGTATTTTTAAGTCCATGGCTGCCCAGAACCCCTCCAAGCACCCCATGACTCCCCATCTTCTTCAGCTACCAGGGTGCAGGGGAGTCTCCCCCCCCTCCATCCCCCCTCACCCTATTGTTCTATGTCCTACCGCCCCTCCGCAGTCGGCTAGCCAGAGCCTGGCACACCCTTCCCTACAGCCATCACATAGGAAGACCAGCTGGGGCAGGTGCCAGCCAGCGTACGTGAGTTTTTTAAATTTTATTTTTATTTCAATGCCCCCCAACTTATTTAAAGGCCCCCTGAATTAAAAAAAAATCCTGGCTACGGGCCTGTGTTAACCTCTAAGATTTGTGAGTATCTGCTCTACAAAAAAAAATAAGGTCACAACCAGAAGCAGGCAGATATAACTGTAATTTAGGAAAGTTTTGTTACTTTTATGGTGCATTCCAGAGTTCAGGGAGAAAAGAGAGGGAAGCCTATGGCCATGGTCGGCACAAGGTGATTTTTAGTGTGAGAAGCATCACCATGGTTGTGAAAAGCATGACGAGGGGCAGCAGCTCTTTTGCTTGTCTGATTGTGTAGACCTGGTTAACACCTTAATTTCCTGGAGGAAAATGAGGTTAAGTGAGTAGAGGAAGGCCCCTCAGTAGGGATGAGGAGGAGTTAGGAAACTGCCTCACAGACTTGAGGAGAATTCCTGTATCCCAATGGACTGAATAAAGCTTTGTGATTCTGCAATATTCAGAACTCTGGATCCATCTGTAACACCAGTTCCTGGTACCACAAGTCCCTACCAAACACTGTGAGGCTATTTTGTCATACCGTACATTGGTCTCTTTTAGAAGTTTTTTTTTTTAACCCTCCTGGTAAACAATTAAATTTACTGATTTCTAACTGCAATCTGTGATAGATATTACATCACAAGAATATAAGCAAAATCGGAATACCTAGAACATATTAGCAATACTAGGTTTCAGATCCCCATCCCAATTATTCCTTCCCCCCCTTCTGCTGGGTGCTTTCTGGATCAAAGGCAATATTTGTCATCATCGAAAGTTTAAATGTATATACCAGTATCACATCTACTTCAATAAATTATGAATATCTTTTAAATTTACATTTGGAGTACAATTCAAGCCATCTACATCCTTGTGAAATGTCCACAGTTCAGCAAAATTTGCACAGATCTTGGTGTGGTCCTCATGTGGCCGGTGCAGGGGTCTGATTAATACATTTCTTTTTATATATATATAAATTTATTTCCACAGTTTCATTTCATACATTTCAACTGTATTGTTGAAGTCACATTTCTTGCCATTCCTTAGAGGTTTGTGGGACAGCAGTTTATTTATGTAATAAAATAAATATGAGTAAGAATCCACCAGGGAATTCTTCTGCACAAGCCCTATTGAAATACATGGGAGCTGCGCAAGTACACAATTACATTTCAAGAGGGTTTGTGCTGAAGAATTTTCCAGTGGATTGTGTTCTATATATGTAGATGGTAACAGGCTTAACACAGTAACAACTGTGGATTTATATTATATTTGTTCAGAACCTGCATTTGATAGCATTAGGAATTCCACAGCTGCCAATTTTACCACTGTTTTATTATTAGTTGTTGTGTTATTTATTTATTGAGAATGAATTTTCTCACAGCACTGTTATCTGTTCATTCATCTGGAGTATTGTTTTGTCATCTTGCAAAAGGACCTATCAGTCAGTCACACCTTCAGGCTATGGGAACAGTTTACACATGTGTATCCTCCTTAAACCAGTCTTTTTTGTTGTTGTTCAGTCGCACAGTCGAGTCTGGCTCTTCGTGACCCCATGGACCACATCATGCCAGGCTCTCCTGTTTTCCATTGGCCTATGGAGTTGGCTTAATTTCATGTTCATTGCATCGATAACACTGTCTAACCATCTCATCCTTTGCCATCCCCTTCTTCTTTGACTGTCAATCTTTCCCAGCATCAGGGTCTTCACCAGTGAATGCTCCCTTCTCATTTGGTGGCCAAATGATTTGAGCTTCAGCTTCAGTATCTGGCCTTCCAGGGAACAGTCAGGGTTGATTTCTTTTACGATTGACTGATTTGATCTCCTTGCAGTCCAAGGGACTCTCAAGAGTCTTCTCCAGCACCATAATTTGAAAGCATCTATTCTTCGGCACTCGGCCTTCCTCATGGTCCAACTCTCACAGCCATACATTACTACCGGGAATACCACTGCTTTGACCATATGGACTTTTGTTGGCAGGGTGATGTTTTTATTATGCTGTCTAGGTTTGCCATCACTTTCCTCCCAAGGAGGAGGTGACTTTTAATTTCATGGCTGCAGTCATGGTCTGCAGTGATCTTGGATCCCAGGAAAGTGAATTCTGTCACTGCTTCCATGACTTCCCCTTCTATCTGCCAAGGAATGATGGGACCGGATGTCATGATCTTAGTTTTTTTGATGTTGCGTTTCAAGTCAACTTTTGCACTCTCCTCTTTCACCATTAGCAAGAGGCTCTTTTCCCCTAAGAACTCCTAGGAAGGCTGGGGACAGGAGTTTACCTGCATTCAGCTACAATCTTTAAACCTGTTAAGGCCAAATACTACTGGAAGCTATAAAATAAAGTTGTAACCTGATTTCTTACACCAAAACTGTGCAGTTCCAGAATTTCCATCAATATATGTGACCAATATACAATGTTAATATAGTATTTACTGACAAATGTAACTACTTTATATTGCACTGATTATTAACTGGAGAAGCCGAAGCAAGACTGACCAGTAGAAACATATATAAGTTATAGTTTTGAGGGGAAATCAACTGTGTTCGTCAGCTGTAGAGCAAAAGAGAATTGCTTGAAGCTGAAATCACAAGTAAGGAACATCCAATGCAAATTTTTCAAGAAAGAGACCAGAAGTTGCCTCTCCAGGGTCTAGGCATTAGAAGTCCTTGACAAGACCTTGTAGTGTTCCAAAAGAATGGCTGTTAGTATCAGATGTTCAGCCTCTTTGCTGC
>NW_015165268.1:139225-139854 GCF_001447785.1 Gekko japonicus | reverse complement strand
AGATTCTATCAAAAACCTTTTGAGCTTTAGGAAAAGATACATAAATTGTAGGCATAAATATGACAAAACAGCTAGCAGAGTTCTCAGGCGTCTATAATTTAACAATATTCCCATTTACTCAGATATCCACTTTTTAAAGCCAATTGGCTCACTTGTATCTTCTATTCAAAATTCCAGAAACTGTGCAAGGTATTGCTTCAACAGCCTAAGCAAGCAGCTGAGTGCCAAGCCAGAACAGATGCTGAAAGTTCGTTGAATCAGAATTCTCAAGCACTTTTTTAAAAACAGCAGGTCTTTGGGACCCAAATTCAAATTGAAAGCACAGCCTATGGGGCTAGGGGAGTTTACATTTTCTCCCCGTGCTATATCTTGTCAATGGCCCTACAGAGCAAATAAGAGAACCAAAGTTTATTGCTGGTTAAGAAACAGCATGGGGAGGAATCCTTAAAGCTTTATTCCCCAATATTGTGGTTCAGAAATTTAAAATAGCCCCCCCCACACAACTGCAAGTTTAAAAATCTGCAAGGAACTACTAGCATCTTGTCTCTTGTGCATGGAAATACTAGCATGTTGCCATCATGGGCACTTATCTGGTTTGTGAAGAACTTGTTTTATAACAACTTGTTGTT
>NW_015165268.1:128082-139184 GCF_001447785.1 Gekko japonicus | reverse complement strand
CATTAACACTGTGATCCAATAAGTCAACCCTGTTACATTTTAATAGTATTTCCCACCAATCACACAGTGTTGGCCAAATTGTAAAATATCAACAAATGTAAATATGTACACCTCATATGGGATCTTTTACTACTTTTAATTAATTTGTGTAATAGTTTTGGTTTAAAAATTTAATATTTTGCCATAAATTCAAAGCAGTGTTTACATATCACCTTGTGAAGTAATGACTCATTCACATAAATTATCTACAATGAATAATGGCAACATTATAGTTTAAACAGGGATTAAGTAATATGATTTATTGAAGTAGGAAACACATGGATGGTAGATCAGTTCATCATAATCACTGTCAATCCAGTTAATATTTACAGAAAAATGAAATGTTTCATAATGATAAAGTAATTGGATTGTTACCACTCTCATAATCTATAGATCTACATGCATAAATATGCATAAATTTGAAAATTCTTCATTCCTCTCCATGTGCAAATTTTGGCTTGTGGAATTTTGATGGTTGATTCTGAAAAAGATCTAAGTTGATGCCTAAGAATTGTCTAAAATATTGAAAAAGGAGGCACACTTTTTAAAAAATAACAGTCTCTTATTATATGATCCCTTATGTTTCATTAGACTTATGGGTTTGGTATATATCCATGGTTTTGTATTGTTTTGTGCGTGTGTGTGTTTCTTGATTATGAAGTCTCCTAATCATCCCTAGGGAAGAGCTTGTATAAGAAATTGAGGTGGTGCAGTGTTGTTGATATTGCCAGACATATCAGCAGCATTTGACTCAGTTGATCATTTGATCCTGGTCAGCTGCCTAGCCTCACTGGGGGTGCAGGGCACTGTTTTATCTTGGTTTACCTGTTCCTCCAAAGATGGACTCAGAGGGTAGCCACTGGGGACAGGACTTCAACCAGGCACCAGTGTTCCCTCTAAGCTGAGTTGGTGTGAGCTAGCTCATAGTTTTTTAGCCTCCAGCTCACAGATTTTTGTCTTAGCTCAGGAAGGAGGGCTCCAGAGCAAACTAATTGATGCAGTAGCCAAATCGCTTGCTCACAACTTTAATGCCAGTCACTCACAAAGTAGAATTTTTGCTCACAAGAGACCACAGCTTAGAGGGAACATTGCCAGGCACCCATTAGATTGTGGAGTTCCACAGGGTTCAATCCTATCTCCAATGTTATTTAATATTTATATATGCCCTCTAGGAAAACTTGTCAGGAGGTTTGGTGTTGGGTGCCATCAGTATGCAGATGCCATCCAGCTCTTCCTCCAGCTAGATAAACAGGGCTAGATGGCCCTCTCAGACCTGACTGGGTGTTTGGATGTTGTGGATGGGTGGTTGAGCTGGCTGAAGTTGAATCCAACTAAGACTGAAGTCATGTGGCTGGGGAGAGCTGGGTCTGTGGGTGGTTTGCAGCTACATGCACTGTCCAACTTATTCCAGTGAACTCTGTGAAGAATCCAGTGGTCTGGCTGGATGCCTCCGTTACCTTGTACAAACAGGTGTCTTCTGTGGCAAAACAGGCTTCCCCCCCCTCCACCAGGCCCGTCAGCTGCCCCCCTACTTTTCCAGGTTTGATCTCACCACAGTGATTAATACAACAGTCACCTCCCGACTACTGAAATTTGCTCTATGCAGGGCTGCCCTTGAAAGTGCTTCAGAAACTTCAGGTTGCTCAGAATGTGGCTGCCTTGCTTGAAGTGCCTTGACTGCATATCAAGCAAGCTTGTTCCTTGGCAAAGTTTGTTTCAGGCATAGTTTTGTACCTGCACAGTGATCCCTTAGTCATTATAGATGACTACTGCTTTTGCCTAGTACAAGAACTAATTACTGGAGGAGAGCCAGAATCCCCTGGGATCATGGTCAATTGGATCCTCATTAGCAGTACATTTCTAATCAGAGTTATACCCAGGGCTATTTTTGGGCAGGAACGCTGTAGACCCTTTTGCCCCTTATTCCACCAAAAGCATACCATGCCTGGCTTGAAATTATGGAGGATTTGGATTTTTATAGCCCTGCTGTTTTAATCAGAAAATTGAACCCAGGATTATATTAGTGCCATTTTTCTGTTTCCTTTCACTAATATTTTCTATACAAGATATGCATTTTGACACTATCAATAAGTGATCTGTGTATTATAGACTGGATCCAAAGTTTGATTTCCATTAACAGAAAGAACTTCTGTCAATTGAACCGAATTTTTTTTGCCTCCCACTCCCAACTCCATCCCTTTTGAGCCATCCAGCATTGTCTCCTGTGCTCCAGGAACAGCATTTCAGGACAATCAGGGGGATGTAGAAGGAGGGGAGAGGCAGAAGAATTCAGTTTCATTGGTGAAAATGCCTTCCATTCACATAAAATTCAATTTGCATCCAATTTAATATGTTTAAATGGCATACATTGAATGTATAAAACACAAACTATAAAACATTCTTGTGCAATGCGAATAAATATACGAAAAGCAGTTGTCAAACGCAGAAACCTTCAATCAATGACTATAAAGCAGGGCTATTTTGGGGAAGGAACGCACAGGACCAGAGTTCCGGCTGGCTCCCAAGTTGGCCATGCCCAGCAGGAACTCATTAGCATAATGGGCCAAACCCAACAGCAGAAACTCATTAGGATTGGCTACATTAGGGGTGTATGGCCTAACATGCAAAGGAGTTCCTGCTACAAAAAAGGCCCTGGGTTTTGACAACAAACAAGGTAAACAGAATAAGAAGCAAAAGGTGGGTGTGGCTGGATAACCACACTTCTGGTATCATGGGGGAGTGGCCTAATGTGCTAATGAGCTGTGCTGTCAGGGGTGTGGCCCAATATGCTAACGAGTTCCTGCTGTTGGGAGTGGCCTATTATGCTAATGAGTTCCTGCTGGGCTTTTTCTACAAAAAGAGCCCTGGTTATACCTTCTAAGTCCACTAACTTTGATGGATTTAGAATGGTATAACTCTGTTTAGGATTGCACTGTAAACTGAATAATTTGTATAAAGCATAGAATCCTTTGTACTTCATCCCTTCTTTGTACCTGTGCAGTCAGGTATACCTTTAAATGATTGGCATTGGATAGAATAAATTGTCCCTGTGCAGTGAGCAGCATCTATTCAAGATGTGATTGCAAGAACTGAGAACACCCAGAGATTGTTGGGAAGAATCACATGGACAAAAAATAATGGTTTCTTGCTTGTCTTACCTTTGACAGGCACTAGACAGACATACCAGATCAGATGGAATCTTTTGCATGTTTCGCTGACTCTCAAAATGGTGTTTCCTACTCTTCAAATGGCAATAGCTTTGTCAAGCTGGACATGATGATCACAATATCTAAAATATTTTTAAAGATAATCCAAAATGCAAGTAGAAGAGCAAGTAGTGCCACCTATAGCTGGTAGAAGAGCAAGTAGTGCCCCTTCATGGGTGCTTATTAAGGCATCTACACACACAGCAGAATAAGTCTCTGGCATCTTGAAGTGGCAGAGTAGACTGTACCACTTCAGGCTACGGGTGAAATATGTCACTTTCTAATAATTTTATATTTAAAAAAAACCCTCCGACTGAAAAACTACATCTGGAATAAAGGTTCTAGCCTAACCTGCTCAATGGTGTGCTAGCTGTCTACTTTTTAATGCACTATTTAAAAATACCTCATTCACACACTTACACAACTACTGTTCAAAGTGTTACACTCCATTCTATCACCTCATTATCTTGCATGTTTTGACCAGGCCTTACTGTAAACTGTTGTCTTTTGCTTAATAGAAAGATTTGAACTGATGAGGGACTGAACTTCTCTTGCTGCTTCTTCCTGCTGTTTGTTTATTTATTTGGAATACTTGTATTTAGGGTTGTCAGCTAGCACTCCCAATCCCTCCCTGTGGAGGAATTGGTGGGCAGGGCCGGACCATCCATAGAGGCAACTAAAGCAGTTGCCTAGAGTACCACCTGGAGATGGGAACCATGCTGGCCTGCCACCCTGCCCGGGCCCCTCCCTCACCTCACCGAAAGTCCTGAATGCTGCTGCTTTTGCCACCATGGGTAGATCAAACCAAGGTCAGGCTTCGGAAGAACTTGCTTCAAGCCCTGGTCCTGGGGAGGAAGGAGTCAGCTCATGGGCATTTTGTCTCTCCTTCTGCCTGTCCAAAGAAAATCAGCCCAAGAAAATCTGCTGCGAATGCCCTGACTTCGTATGGGGGGGGTTGTTCTCTTGGGTGAGCCCACCCTGGTGTGACCTTTCAGCTGAGAGGTGGGGGAAAGCTAGCAGGGACGGGGGGGACCCTCACCTCCCAAACTCCCATGCCATTCTCTTTAATACTCTCCACCCCTTCGCCCTCAGGATGGGTGGTGGGGAGCATCGCCCAGACAGAGAGATTCCCTGCCAGAGAACTTGGCGAGCTCCTCTCCAGGGGGAGCGGGCAGGCAGACAAGGGGCTTCCTTGCCTTCCCTAGCCAGAGTGAAGCCTTCCCCCTCTGTGAGGCTGCCGCTCTGCTCACCCAGCTGTGCCTGTGCTCCTCCTCACCAGTCGCTCATGCCCAAAGACCACCCAGGGGCCAGGGCATGACATGGTCTTGGTGGACAAGGCAGCCCAGGCTGGAGGAGGGCATCATGCTGGCCGGCCGCCCGACCCCACCCAACCATTCCCTTGCCTCACCAAAAGCCTGGCTGCAGGCTGCTGCTCCGCTCACCCAGCTGTGCCTGTGCTCCTCCTCACTGGTCGCTTTTGCTATGGTAGAGAACCGCTTGAGAGAACTGCTTGGATGTTTGGGGGGGGGGTTATCAGGGCAGACAGAGTTTGGGGAGGGGAGGAAGCTCATACCATAGAATCTTTTCTGCAAAGCCTGCATTTCCTCCCCAGGGGCCTCATCTCTGTAGGCTGGAGATTAGCTGTAAGCCCCAATGAACTCCAGGCCTCACCTGGAGGTAGACCACTTTATTTTCACCCCAGCTGGGACCCAAAATGGTTTATTATATTGTTCTCTCCCTTCTCCAGTTGATCCTCACAAGAAACAACCTTGGGAGGTGTAGGTTAGGTTAAGAGTGACTGATCTAAGTTGGGCTTCCCAGATCTCAGTCTGGCACCACACTGGTTTTCATAGAAATATAGCAGCAGATAATTAAAAAACAAACGAACCCTCCCCAAATGAAATGTTTGCTGTTGACCCAAAACTTTCATTGGTGGGTCATCCTTTGCAGTTTTAAAGTGATCCTGAAAATTCCTGTTTAGCTATGAATGAATGGGGGGTGTTGAAAGGGGTAATTTAAGGGAATCAGTCAGGTCAAAAGAGATCCAATAGTTAATGTTGAACTAGGATATGGGAGACTCTAGTTAAAACCACTACTCATGGTTTTATGAAGCTTGCTTAGTGACCTTGGGCTAATCACTCTTTCAGTCTAACCTCCCTCACAGTTGTTGTTGTGTGAAGATAAAATGGAGGAGAGAGAAACAACACCCTGAACTCTCTGGAGGAAGGATGAGAGGGGGAAAATGGTACTGAACAAATACAAGAGTAAGGGGTTAACTTGGTGGGTGTGGACCCTTCAAAACTCTTCATGAGTTAGCAACCTAATTCTCTCCTCCTCAAGTTTATCCTCACAAAAACAGCCCTGTGAGGTAGGATAGACTGAAAGAATGTGAGTGCCCCAAGGTCACCCAGAGAACTTCCATTGCAGAGTAGTGATTTGAATGTAGGTTTCCCAGATCCCAGCCCTACACTAACAACAACCCCACAGTAGAAGCCATCCACACCAATTCAGAGTAAATCATTCTACTTTTTTGGCCTGGCTCTCATTTTCCCCTCTGCTCTAAGAATCCTTCTCACACTTCCAGTGTCAGTGGCAAGTGGTGAACGCAGCTTCTCAAAACTCAAACTTATATAAACACACATACACTCAACAATGCTGCCAAAGAGACTACTTGATTTGGCCACATGCTGAAGCATCCGCTTCACACGGCACACGGGGGGAGGGGAAGGTAGCCTCGCCTAGTGTGCAAAAAAAAAAAACTGGCACCAGCCCTGTTGGTGGGTGCCAGTTTTCCAGTGAAAACTGGAAGTTATGTCATGAAGTCAGGGATGGTGCTGTAGGATTCACCCTCTGTTGTTAAATCATAGAGTCTGAGGTGAATACCTTTCAGTATTGCCCCCAATATCATGACATCACTTTCCCATTTCCCTCCATTTTTATCTCACTGGCCTTTGGAAGCAGCAGTGAGGAACCAAGGTAAGTACTGGGAAGTCTTCTGCTATAACTAGTGGTACAACTGATCTGCTTACTTATATTGCACTTGTCTCTGAAAGAACTCATAAAAGAATATCCAATAATTAACAACTCCAAAGAAAACCTTGGTAATTTAGTATACTACTGCTGATTGTGACCCGATTCTGTCTGATGATGATTGATGATGCTCTGTTGCTACTGTTAATACATGTTATATACCACTTGAAAATCTTTAACATTAGAAAGTATACAATTAGAATTATACACATTTTATAAAGCACATACACAATTATATTCCAGTTTTAAAATGTCATCCAAATAACTGCTTTCATACTGAAATTTTAAAAATGATGAATCTATCTGGAAACAATCATGGGACCTTCAAGTCTACACCTTTTGTGGTGTATAAGATTTATCTGTGGGAAGAATTACAATGCCCTGGACCAAAATTTTATACTCAAAAGGAGCAACATATTCAAAATGCTTGGAAACAGTGATTAAGAATGAATCCATCCCATCCTTGTGAATAATCTGAAGGTTTGTTTGAAACACCCCTCATGCATACATGCAAACACACACACACATACACATATTTGCACTCACATACACTGTTTGTAGCTAATATAACAGGTATACGTTGTAGGTAGGTACCTTTACTCAGTTACAAAATATTTGTGAGAAGTAAACCTTAAAAACAGTGACATGACTGAGATGTGGAACTGTTAAACCTATATGTGCTTGGTCGTATGATATATATTCTGATCCCTAGATAGTAGCCCTGCTCATAGGTTACAGTGAATGCTCATACAACCTCCATGTATGTGCATGTATCTGTTGGTAAGAAAGAGCAAGTGCTTATTCACTTTACAAATGAAACCAAGCATTAGTACCAGAGCATATATGGGATTTCAATCACTGTATTACTTTGATCTTATCTTTGCCAAAATATTTTATCATTATTAAAAATATATGTTTGCAAATCTAAATATATAACATTTTTGTTCAATAATAAAATATACCACAAGGGAAGAACTACAAAGCCAGTGGAAAGCCCAATAAACTTAACAAGTGCAAGAAGCAAATTATTTATCCCACTCTGTTTCAGGCGGTTAGCTCCTCATTAGAAGAATGCAAAATAACATTTTCAACTTGGTCTGTTGCATGTATAATCCTGAGCAGTAGATTCAGAGCAGAAAAAAAGTACTTCTTCATACAACAAAAAAATTAAATGGTGTAATTCACGGTCAGTAGATGCAATGATGGTTACTAACATAGATTAATTTACAAAAGAATTATAGCGATTCATAGCAGATAGGTCAGTGGCTATTAAGCTATGATGACTAAGGGAACTTCCACATCTAGAGGTAGTTGGTTAACCTCTGAATAGTAGTGGTAGGGGACAACACCAGAGGAAAGGCTTAGTATCTGTGCTCTGTTTGTTGGCCCTACAGGATGCTCTACTAGATGGACCAGTGTTCTGATCCAGCAGGGCTCTTCTTATGTTCTCTGTGGTAGATCAGGCTGAGAAAGAGTGTCTCACCTAACAAACATCTGGTGCTCAAGATGTCTGAAAGACGCCCTAACCTGGACAGCCCAGGCAAGCCTAATCTCATCATATCTTGGAAGCTAAGCAGGGCTGACCCTGGCAAGTATTTGTGTGGGAGATCTCTAAACAATATTGGGGTTGGGAGGCAGAGGCAGACTATCAAGCCACTTCTATGAATGTCCTCCATGCCCCAGTAGGAGTTGCCAGAGGTTACCATGACTTCCAGGTACAGGCACACACACACGCAAACACAAATGCAAAAATACCACCCACCTCCCTCAAAGATGTCTGAAAGACAATTTAAATCCAGGTCACTTCCAGTTTGACACTCTAACCACTCCATTAACTGTTTATTGGCAACAATAAAATATTAACACAAAAAGACATCACAGTGTTATGTCTTCTGTGAAAATTATGCCACCTGTGAATAGTATTTTTCCATAGCATCTCTTAGAACAAACCATCTTTTATCTTGTCTCTTTCATTCACCCTCTTTTCCTGTCTTTTTTGGGGAGTACATCGACTCTTGGAATTGTTCCTTACAGGATGAG
Organism: Gekko japonicus; assembly: GCF_001447785.1. Lineage (NCBI taxonomy): Eukaryota > Metazoa > Chordata > Lepidosauria > Squamata > Gekkonidae > Gekko > Gekko japonicus. Next base: position 130,869 of record NW_015165268.1, on the reverse strand, counting down.
GCAAAGGAAAGGAAATGATGTATAGAATTAGAGATAAAGGGAAGGGGAGACATTTCAGAGCTTTTCTTCTGTCAGCTTTCCCCAAAAGCATTGAAGGAATGGGGAACAGATTTGCTCATATGTATTTCTGACATCCAGTTTCCTCATACAATCTGCATCCTGCTGTCTCTAATAACTCCATGGTCTCTCCTCTCTATTGGGCTGTGTCTCTTATCATCCATTTTTGTTATTACCATGGCTATCCAGCTGCAGTGCTTTACAGGAAGCCAAGTTGCACATATTCATCATAAGAAATGCAGATCATTGGGAAAAACATTTTACTGAAAACAATGGAGCCAGCTTGGTTCTGAGCTACTATTCTCACAATACGGGAGACTCGAGGGAAAATGTGTATTTTATCACATCCTATATCTTCACATAAGAAGAATATGGCAGACTGTGTTACAAATATTTCATGTATTTTTCTGAGCCTTCCTCCCCTCTCTTTTGTATTATAATCTTTCCTTTCACTTCCTCCCTTCCTTTATTTCTCATTTTGAGTACCCTTGGAAGTACAGAATCTTTAACATACTACAGGGAAGTATTGTCAATGGCACGACCTGCAGAGTCAAAGAGAAGAAAGTAGGTCATTGCCCACATTCCCTAAAATGAAGAATTATGTCTGATACCATTGGGTTAAAAGCAGAGTTTATTATTAGCTATTGATCTGCACAATTTATCAGAATATTCCATAAAATGAGATTGACCACCCACCCGACCTTCTGGAAAAACTGCAGCCAAATAGGCACCTACCTTCATTGCTGGTGGGACTATCCGGTGATCCGTGATTTCTGGGAAGAAGTGATCATTCATATTAACTTAATCACCAATCAATCGATCCCATGCACACCAGAGTTAACTATATTGAATCTATGGGAAAGTTCGATGAGAAGTGACACTAAGGAACTGATAGCAATACTTTTAGCAATGGCCAGACTGACTATTGCCGTGGCCTGGAAATCTTCCTTGCCACCAACACTCCACGTTTGGTGAGACAAAATCTGGGACCAATTTATAATGGTTAAGATAACGGACCGTATAAACAGAACACACAATCTTGCTACTCCAGTCCACTCCAAATATGTACGTATTTGGGGCCCAGTGCTAGAGTATACGGTCACACAAGATTTTCTCCCCTCAAATCAGATATATAATAAATGGTTATACCTATTAAACCATCTATATATACCTGTATCTATATATACCTATAAATCTACCTATAAATATTAATTGATATCAAAGCTTATGATAGTCTACAGCACTTTACACTTAATGTCAAATAAGTACAGAGTAACTGCTCTCGCTTATTGTTCTTGACTAACTAGTTCTTACCTGTATACTGTGTTGGCTTTATTACCTATATTGTATTTTAATTGTATGACTTGTATTACATGTAATAATAATAATAATAGTAATAATAATAATAATAATAATATTCCCACTCCCTTAGAGTGAGTACTGTAGCTGAGGGCTACTCAGTAAGCTGACATAAATTTTGGGCAATCCCATCATCTATTCAAAGCTCAGCCTGGCAATTCTTCCATTCATCAGTTTTTCATGCCTGCATAACAAAAATGTCTGCAATGGGGAGTTGAAGTCTATCCCCACCACCACCCATTCTGGTCACTAACACAGCTATATTTATGGAGCCTTATGCCAATGAGATGCCTTCTCCAGCCACCTAGATCCTGTTATCCATGAGAGACTGGTTTGGAAAATTCCTCTGATCCATAGTAGCTTCAGGATGCTATTCAGTTTTCATTACACTTACAGCTTATATCTAGCCACACAGTTCTAAGACTTAAAGGCATTTTCATCTTCAGAAGGTGGAGCAATGGCTTCCACAAGAAATCATTTACTTTGATCCTTATGTTGTTTCTGTGGTTCCTCTAATTGCACCAGAAACAAAATTTCAGTGGGATTAAACATAAAGGGGAAGTGGGAAAGTCCCACTTGGTGAGTTCCTCTTCTTAAGTGGATCTTGTTGAACTGTATACAATGCATACACTGTACTTTATCTGCTGCTTGCCTGACTAGAGCCTTTGCAATCACTAACTAACCAGGCTTATATAAAACTAGGAATAAGGCCCGTTGTGGAAATAAATACAACAAGATCTAGAAAGAGGCTCTGGGAGAGTGCTGATTTGGCATGGTGACCTCAGCAGGGTATAATGACACAGAGCCCACCATTTTCTCCAGAGGAACTGACCTCTGCTACCTGAAGAGCAGTTGTAATTTTGAGTGGTCTCCAGTCCTCACCTGGAGACTGGCAACAATTGTTACCCAGGAGGAAATGGCTGGTTTCTAAGGTGGAGTCTATGGCATTCCACCTGTCTGAGGTCCAACGCCTCCTCAAACCCCACCCTCTCCAGGCTCCACCCCTCAAATCCCCAGGAATTTCCCAACCTGGAGTTGGCAACCCCATCTCCTTCCCAGCTAACCCTCAACCTACTGTTATCTGTCCCTCTGACTTCAGCTGACTTATGCCCTCCTTCCTGAAGAGCAGTTGTAATTCTGAGTGATCTCCAGCCACCACCTGGATATTGGCAACAATAGTTCCCCAGAGGAAATGGCTGGTTTGGAGGTTGAAGTCTATGGCATTGTACCTATATGACATCCCACCCCTCCTCAAGCCTCACTCTCTCCAGGCTCCAGCCCTCAAATCTTCAGGAATTTCCCACCTGGAGATGGCAACCCTATCTCCTTCCCAGCCAATCATCAACCTATCTTTATTTCCCCCTCACTATC
>NW_015165268.1:114312-127713 GCF_001447785.1 Gekko japonicus | reverse complement strand
AAAAGTGCGGTTGCCAGCTCTGAGTAGGGAAATACCTGGAGATTTGGGGGGGGGTCGGATCCTGTGGAGGGCAGTGGGGGGGGCAGAAGGACTCAGCAGTATATAATGCCATAGGGTCTACCCTCCAAAGAGCCATTTTCTCCAGGGGAACTGATCTCTGTCATCTCGTATCACCTGGTATCACAACTGCACACCAGACAACAGATCTCTCCCCCCCCCCCCGGAGAAAATAACTGCTTTAGAGGGTGGCCTCTATGGCATTCTATTCAGCTGAGGGAAAACTTAGTCCCACAGAGGAGCTAAGCAGGAGAAGTGTTTTCGTCGGGAGACACAGCTGTTTGCCAGTGATTCTGACAGGGAACAGTAGCTGAAGGGGGAGTGGGTGGGGAAGAGAAGCAGACCCAGCACCAAGCCAATGGCACGCAAGGACTCTTGAGTGGCGGTTGACAGGCCAATGGCTGGTGGAGCGCATTACACAGCCAATGGAAGAGCTGGAAATTCTCTGTGGGTAGGCCTCAGGCAATGCAGCCAGTGGATGGGGACAGCTTCTGAGTGACACATCATGGATCCGACTGATTTAGGAGCATGTGGAATGTTCAGAAAGTGCCACACCACTACTCAATTATATATAAGGAGAGATAATCCCAACTAGGCAATGTGAAGCAGACAAATAAAAGTTCCTTTCCATGCTGGTCTGAGAGGTATCTAAAACATTTTGCTCAGTTCCCAAATGTCCAGCCAATCCTACATTGTCCTGCTTGAAGGTAAAAAGAAAGCTATACACAGCAAAAGTCTGCCTGAAGCAGGTGGGTCATGCCTAAATATTGGGACTCCTGCCTCTCCTGATTGGTTGAGATACAAGAGGCTCCTGGCATGGTGTCCCCCCCCTCAAAGCAACCTCAAACAAAGCAAGGGAACTAGGGGAAAAATGAGTGTGGAGGTTGAGCTGCTACTCATTCATACATATGTTACCCCAATGTTCATATTTGCCTTCATGAGCTATGAGATTTCATGTCCACTCATTAAACATTGAAGCCCCTTAATTCTGGGTAAGCAATGGACATATTTACACCTGGAGTTCTCATTGTCTTGAAAATAACTTGTATTTTTTCATAGCCATAAAAGAGGAATTAGCTAGGAGACCATTTATTTATTTAATATGCTTATTAGTCACCTTTCTCAATTATGGAACTCACGATGACTTACAGTGTAAATAAAACATTACATTAAAAAATACAATCAAAATAACTATAAAACCCATAAAAGTCAACAGGTTGAAAACCCTAAATAGGACTGCCAATAATAAAAGCTAAATCAATCAAAGTACAGCCATAAATAAAACTGTCTTCAACTGCCTCCTGAAGGTTTTCAGTGAGAGGGCCAGTTGCACTTCCTTAGGTTGTTCCATAATTGTGGGGCTGCAATGGAAAAAGCCTTCTCTTGTTTATCCACCAAATGAGCATCTTTAATTGGCAGGACAATCAGGATGGTTTCTCCCTGTGATCTTAACTTCCAGGTAAGAATGTAAGGGAGAAGATGGTCCCTCAGATGCCGTGGTCCCAAGCTACGTGAGGTGTTAAACGTCAAAACCAACATCCTGAATTTGGCTCCAGGGTGGATTGCTAGATGCTTCATTTCCTTTCTGCACCAAGTGTTTTCACTTTACAAATGAAACTGAGGATCAGTTCCTGAATAAATGTGGGGTTTAAGTACATGCATTCAGTGTAAGGTGAGAATTAACACACACATAAAGAAAAATGAAGTGTACACTTTACACAGGTTGTACATGTGTTCACAGTAACTTCTGAACAGGACTGAGATAGTGGTTTGATGGAGTGTGTTCATGCAAAAATTGTGTGTGTGTGTACGTACATGTGTGTATATATCTAAGCTCCCGGCAACCCAGCAATGCCACCGGTTGCCGGGGGCTGCTTTGCCGCCCTGAGGAAGCCAGGCAGAAACAGAGCCACGACGCCTGGTGTTGTGACATAGCCGGGGGTAGAACCAGCCTGGGTATATGACTGGGCTCCACTCCCGCCCAAGCCAGTTGCTCCGTGTGCTCGACAGCTCAACAGCATGCAGGGTGGTGGTGATAGGGGCCTACTTGAGGGCCCTTGGCATTGAGGTCGGTGCGGCGGTGGCGGAGAAGCGACAGCCAGCGGCGGCCTTCACAGTTGCAGTGGAGGGGTGGCAGCCCATTTATGGCGGCCTGTTCCAGGTGCCAGCAGTGGCGGCAGCCCTCATAAGGTGGCAGCAGCTGCCCTCATCGGGCGGCTGATGCCAGCAGCCCATGTCAGGCAGCTGTCAGCTGTGCCGGCCCATCAACAGGCAGTGGTGTCGGCTGCGCTTTGGCGGCAGGGCCCAGTGGTAGCATAGGTCCCTGGGGGAGGCCCCTAAAGTCAACAATGGTGTTTGGGGGGAGGGCCTGGTGAAAGGTGCTATCCATAAGTGGTGGTGGCCTGGCAGCAGGAGCACTGGGTTCCCCAAGACAGCAGCAATTGTAGCCCAGCAAAGGCCCCATAAGGGCAGCGGTTGGGACAGTTAGGCGGCTGCATGGAGGAGAAGTTCTAAATGGCACACACAGCCTGAGGAGGTCGGCAGGAGCAGGGGAACAGAGATCATATCACCCTGAGTTGATACACTGGCTGCCCATCTCTGCACTCCTGTCTTCAGAGGTGCCAGTCCAAAACATAACAGATTTTAACTGACGGGCTCCTCAGTAATCCCAGAGCGTGTGTCAGAGGAATCTATGAGAAGCACAACAGTCAGAGACAGCCTTATATTAAAACTGATTTTTAGAAAACTGAGCAGTGAAAACCCATACATAAATGTTCATACAAAAATAGTTCACCTGCTTCTTCCAGACACTAAGCCTGGTTAGCTCGGTCTGCAGGTCTATTTAACTTGACCCTGTGCATCCTTCACCTCCTGCCCCAGGAGGATAATGTGTTCTTTTCCTTGGGGAGTTTTGCTGCATATATCCAACCTAGTGGAAGTATATTCGGTAGGAGAACTGAACATAAACTCAAGTGATTGGAAATGGTCTTTGTTTCTGGAGGGAAACCTGGAATTCAGGGGCAGTATGCTTGAAGATGCACAACTATTCTCAGCTCAGCACAGATAATGTTCAGTTTCCATGGGAGGGAATCTAGTTTTTTTCTTTAAAAAATACACCTTTACATGTTACATAATAATTGTAGCAGCTGGATAAATACACCGGGAGAAAAAGGATGGTGCATAAGTCTGGTGCAAAATTTGAAGTCAAATTTAAAGGCTTACTGCTCTGAAACTCTGCAGTAAGATGTGTGTGCATAACGGGCCATTATTCTAAACTGAAAAGTCCCACCTTTTCATCATACGAAAGGCATGCCAACCATTTAATCATCCTGGCTGCCCTTTTTTTGTACTTTTTCCAGCTCTGCTATGTCCTTTTTGCGGATGTTCAAACTGGATACAGAAAAGGAAGAAGCACTAGAGATCATATTGCCAAATTTATGTTTGTTATTAAGAATTACAAGAGAATATCAGAAGACAATCAGCTTGTATTTCATAGATTACCACTAATCTTTTGACTGTATGAATCTTGAAAAGCTATGGTTGGTTTTAAAAGTAATGGATGTGCCATACATTGTATTGTTTTGATGTGCACTCTAGGGTAAGATAAGTCTAAAGGGGGAGCAGCCAGCTAGGCAGCTGGTACAGGCTATCCAGTCTGATGTGGGTTGGACCCAGTTAATATGGCTATATTCAAGGGCTACAGGCACTAGAGCAACAGATGGGTGTTCCTCCTAGCAATGGCGGGATTAAATTAGTCAAAATAAATTTCTAATAAATAAGTGATTTGGCTGCTGCATAAAAATTAGTTTGCTCTGTAGCTATCCTTCCTGAGCAAAGTCAAATGTGTGAGCCTAGAGCCTTAGAAATGGTGAGCTAGCTCACACTAACTCAGCTTAGAAGGAACACTGGTTGTAGGGCTATCTTTTGGTTATGCTTCTTTAGAGTGCAAGGGGTTGGACTAGATGACCCGCAAGGTCCCTTCCAACTCTAACATTCTATGACTCTATAATTTTCAAGTGCAGGTGTTGGCGCGCCTAACCTTTTTTTTGGAAGATGGACGAGGAGCTTCCTTAGGAGCTGGTGAGGGAGGGTCAACGTCTGCCCAACAGTCGGGGAGACAGCAGTCAGATGCCGGCAGGAGGTCCAGGGTGCAGAGGCACACTTGGGTCTTCTCAAGGACAGACAAGAGGAAGTCACTGTAGTAGGCGAGGTAGCGGCAACATCTGGTCACCTGGTCCAGAGACAGAGCACTAGGATGACGAGTGGTTTGCCTCAGACCTGCTTGCTCTCTAAAGGACAGGAACTACTTACTTACCCACCCTCTTATAAGCCCTCCCGGTGAAAAGGGCGAGGCCATTGTCCACAAAAATAGACACAAAGCCAGAGGATGTGACCTGCAACTCACCCGTCAAAATGACCCCCTTTGTATGAGGCAAAAGAATCCTTCCATACAAGGAGGTCTCCCTATATACCCTTAGTGACCCTGGAGGGTGGTTTAGGGCATTTTTTGCCACACCCCAACATACAGGTTGAGTTCCAGGACCTGTATAGGGCTGACAGGGTGCACCTATCAGACAAGAGCAATGGGTTATTTTTGTGGTTTATATTTTTATTAGTTTAAACAAAAGTTTATACATATCTACATTTCATCAACTTAGATACATTCCATATCAGAGTCGTTTACTTCCCGTTGTTTAACTTATACATTGTAGGTATAAAGTCACTGTTACAGTATCAAAATATAGCTTTTCTGATTACATTTCTGTTAGTTTCCAAAGCCGGGGGACTGGCAGAGAGCCTCCCAGGTTTCCGAGCAGTGCCTCCTTTAGTCCCTTCTCCCCCCCCCCAGCGCCCTCCTCTGAAGAAAGCGCTGGGCTTTCTCCAGAACGCTCAGATGCTCCCCGCCTCCTGGCTCCATGGAGCCAGCCCGAGGTCTCCGAGCGCAGTCTGCTGCCCCTTCCCGCCCAGCTACTTCCTCCAAAGACAGCCGGGCTCCTTTGGAAAGGCAGGCAGGCATGCGCTCCCGTGTGTGGGGGGAACAAAACGTTCTCCCTCCTCAGGGGTGGTGGCCTTGGACTCTTCCACCTCTCACACAAGAGGTCAATCTGGCTCCCCCAGGTCTCATTAGGGGCTCTTTAAAAAGTTATGGCCGCCACCGCTGTTCTCAGCGGCAGCTGCGATGCCCGTGGGGGTGGGGGTGAAACGTTCCCTTGCCTCCCTGAGCCCCGGGGTGGTGGCCTTGGAGTCATAGGGACAAATTCCACCTCTTGCACAAGAGATCATTCTGGCTCCCCCAGCTGTCCTTAGGGGCTCTTTAAAAAGTTATGGCCACCGCCACTTTTGGCCACAGCTGCAACCACCGCGGGGGGACTGCTGAGCTGCCCTTCCCGCCTTTTTCAGGCTCCGTGTCGGAGTGCCGGGCCTGAAAAATGGCCTGCAGACCCGCCCCCCTCCTTTTTCAGGCTCTGCGCTAGAACGCCGGGCCTGAAAAAGATCCAGCCGAATGTCAATTTTGGCCCCATTATATCCTATGGGCCATTGAAGTCAATAGCGAAAACATAGGGTATATTCTGGGGGCTGGAGGGGAGGGAGTTTGAGGGAGAGGCTCCAAAATCACAGAGTGGCTGCTGGAGCCTCTCCCCAAGATACCAACCAAGTTTGAAGAACATTGGACCAGGGGGTCCAATTCTACAGGCCCCCAAACAGGTTGCCCCCATCCCCTCCATTGTTCTCTATGATGGGAAAAAGTAACAGGTGTTTTTATTGAATGTCATGATAACTGGCTCAACATCACTTTTTTATGTTTCTCCATACTTGGTACATAACTGTAGTTTCCTTTTTCTTCACCATGTTAAAAAGTTTCATAGAAATATTTCTGTTAAAATGAATGTCTGGTTTTCTGTCAATTGCACAGAAATAGCTCAAAATTGGTATAAGGTACAAAATGGCTTAAAATGCTATAAAAGAAACAAAACAAAACACAAAAGGGAAGAAATTTGTACATACATTAAAAGAAACAAGCAAGTATATGAAACCTCTGATTTCAAGTGCTTGCTTATTTGTTTTACTTGCTTGTTTGTTTCCTTTGAATCCAACAAGGGGAAAGTTGCAGGAGGGCATGTGTTTTAAAAGTAAGGCAGTATATGCAGGGAAAGGGTTAAGCATGCATAGATAGAGTTTCTCTGCCTCCGTTTCTCCTCCCACACAGATTTCCCTTTCTAAAAAGTGTTTGGGTCTCTTACATGCATATTGTAAGAGAGATGTCACATTGCAGGTTATTGAAACCCTTTGCACCTGGTGCCTTCTGAAGGCTCCTAGACCATGTGTATGCAGCGGCAATGATCTCATGACAGTTATGGATGGAAAAAGTGGGCATGATCTCGTTCTTCTTCTCCCCCCCCCCATTCATCTTAGATGGTTCTCAATCAAGTGAAAAGGATCTAAATCTGTTTATAAATTGTAGTTTTAGTAGGTCAGTAATGTATCTATAGGAGCTGCGGTGGCTCAAGTGGTTAAGACGCTGAACTGCAGGCTGTGGAAGGTCGGTAGTTCAGCAGTTCGAAACCCGAGTGTGCCGCATGACGGAGTGAGCTCCCGTCTCTAGTTCCAGCTCCTGCCAACCTAGCAGTTCGAAAGCAAGAAATTGCAAGTAGATAAATAGGTACCACTTCAGTGGGAAGGTAACAGCGTTCAGTGAGCCTTGGTGTTTAGTCATGCCAGCCACATGACCACGGAAACGTCTTCGGACAGCGCTGGCTCTTTGGCTTTGAAACGGAGATGAGCACCGCAGCCCTAGAGTCGGATTCGACTGGCTTTCGAGCAAGGGAACTTTTACCTTTAATGTATCTATGCCAGCAGTTAGCAAGTGCGTAACCCTGGATCAACTCTGAGCCCTCTCTGAAAATCTCTTGGAAGAGTGATGTGAAGGGAGTAGCTTCTGTAGCAGCAGAACTTGCGAGGATTCCAGAGGAGGAGGAGGAGGAGGAGAGATCTGTGAGAACTGGGGCCTGTCTCTTTTCCTAAGATTCCATGGAAGGGGGGGGGGACACTTGTTGCTAACTTGGAATCTGTGCACTACAACTTGTAACAAACTTACAAAGGTTAAAGACTCATTTTCCCCTCAGCTGTCATTTTTGTTTGCCTTTCATTCTTCACAAATTTATATAATGGAACATATCTTACTGCAGAAGCATTTTCAGATTTCACAGCGCAACTGGAGAAGCTCCTTTTGCCCTTAACATTGAGATGTGCTACTGTAGCTAATGTTTAAATTTGATAGGATATTTACAGAAATAGCAGAAAGGTTATGGCTGCCTTTTTAGTAGTGCCCCTGTGAGTAGCCTTGCATAATGTTTGAGAATGAAAGAAACAGTAGGTGAGTAGGTCTCCTCTCAGGATTTTTGCCTGCCCCTTTGCACTGCTTTTTGTTTACTTTAGCTCAGCAGTGTCATGACCAGAACTAAATACCTCATTTCAGAATGTGATTGTTCGACCAGGTTTTGCACTTCTCTATTTTTCCATATTGATGAAGGTTCGGAATGCCTGGTGGGTCTTTAATATAAAATGTCACTTTTTGTGACCTTTCTTGAACTCATTTGGGACTTTTATTTTTTTTAAGGGGGGCTCTGTCTTTTATGGAAACTTTCTGTACTAATGGTTCCTTTTTGGGGCGGATTTATTGTACTGACCTGACTTGAACATGGGATCAGGACTCACTGCTTTCTATGTCAGACTGTTGAGGTTATGGGAAATGCAGCATTTGAGAAATAAGCAATAACTTTTTGTTTATATTACAAGGCAACAGTGGTTCTTGTTTCATCCTGAGGACAGATGTACTTAGTACATATTTGTATAGTGCATTTTTGTGGTTTTCCTGTACAGCTTCTGAGGAGATTAAAAAAAAAAACCTTGTTTTTCTCAAATGTTCACTACATGGGTAAAATCTCTACAGAAATCCTACAGATAGAAGCAACTCTGTACAAAAATGCATACAACGGGGATGCAAGTTAATCAGCGGCAAGCAGGCACATTCTTGTCCATTTTCTTTGACTAATTCCTCTTCCTAATTCCACACACATAAATCTTGGGAACTTCATTGTACCTAATGTTGAATCAGGAGATCCCACCCTTGTTGCTCTTAAGCTCCTTTTAGCTGAAAATGTTGTTTTAACACATGTCTAGACAGCACCTTGTTAAAAAGCTTTTAATCCCTCACTGGGTCTCCAAAAAGCATTATAGCAATACACAATTAATACTACGTCTAAATTACTTTTAACAATAGACTGAAAAGCTTCCACCATCTTTCCAGGAATTGTGGAGAACAATAATTAAACTAATTCAGAAGCCTCTATTTATATTATGAGAGGGCGTTAATTAAAAATTGAGCTTTCAGCATTCAAATTTCTGGTACAAAAGAAAAAAAATATTGAAAATAAAATAATGATAGCAGTGTCTAAATAATTCAGTCTCAGAGTGTTCCAAACTGATGCAGTTTAAAAAAAATTCAGCACTTGTAATACTGTCTATCTATATAACAGTACATTTTCTTTAATGTAATAGTTGGAAAGCACAAAGCATAGCCTTGATGGTTAGCAATATTTACTCTGAATAAGCAAATTCTAAATATAATGAGCCATTAAGTGTTGATTTCTGGCACACACAGCATTCCAGTGCACGTAAGAAGTTTCCTTGTTCAAGAGATTTTGGTTTGTTTCAGTGGCCCAATCTGCATATAGCATTTGCTCCACTGTTTTACCAAACCCACACTGGGGGGAAAAAACGATGTGGCTCAAATACCCCGGGCCAAAACTGTACTGACTTCAGAGTCACCCCTGAATGACCATAAAACGGCCAAAAAATCTATGCAGACGGCTACCATAAAACCAAGAGATCAAAGGAAGTGAAAGCACCATGCAGTCTGGACACTGCCATAAAATCCGACAATCAATCAAAGTGAAAGTGGCATGCAATGTAGAGGGGAATTTCTGTTCTAGTGTAGGTTTGGTAAGACTGTGGAGCAAATGCTAGATGCAGATTGGGCCAATGAAAGGGAAAGGTCCATGCAGAGCTGTTAAAAACATAACACCAGACACAAAATGAGGAAAGGGGAAAAGTGCATTTTTAAACATAAAATCATGCAGTTCAAAAATTCAAGCCAGGCAGTGGTGTAGAAAGTGGCAGATAACAGTGAAAAATGAAGTGAGTAATTCAGCGTCCTCTAGAGCTGCAGGCCTTGAGCAAATTACAGGCCTAAACAGAGTTACACTCTTCTCAGCCCATTGACTTCAATGGATTTAGATGGGTGTAACTCTGCTTAAGATTGTGTTGCATGCAAACTCAGAAGGGTATGCACTAAAGCCTACTGCTCTGTCCCTGCACACCTGGGTTCTATTTTTCTGTCTTGCTCTGAGCATTTTGACTTAGATATTTTATGTTCCTCACTATCAATAATTGGGGGGGGGGACATGTTATGTAAAGTTTTAATATAACACTCTTCTCCATTAGCATAATCAAGTTCCCAGTTCTTAGGGCTTTCTTTCACCCTATATAGGCTCTGCAACAAAGTATTTGCCCACATACAACAAAAATGCCCTTGTAAATGTGCTTGCTATAATCACATACTGCTGTGCAGTTTCAGAAACTCTGAGTCCATGCTCAAATATTTTTCCCCACACAGATCTTTGGTAGTAGGTTGCTAGTGTAATCATTAATGTGAAATGTTACTAATTAGCATTTTGAGTAATGAGCACAATTAATTATTACGGTTTACTTACTGGGCATGATTCAGCATAATAAATGCTTTAGTTAACAGATAGCCTCAAAACACATTTTAATTGATGGTGAATAATCTCTTCAGAAGTTAGAATTGCACATTCAGATACCGTGTGCTAAGAAGGGCTACTCCTGTGCATTTTCAGATGATGGGGATATTCCTGTAAATCACATTGCTGTGTCAGTTCTGTCTATATTTACTCATGTAATAGTGTAAATCCATTTAAGTCAATGGGTTTAGATGGGTGTAACTCTGCTTAAGATTGTGTTGCATGCAAACTCAGAAGGGTATGCACTAAAGCCTACTGCTCTGTCCCTGCACACCTGGGTTCTATTTTTCTGTCTTGCTCTGAGCATTTTGACTTAGATATTTTATGTTCCTCACTATCAATAATTGGGGGGGGGGACATGTTATGTAAAGTTTTAATATAACACTCTTCTCCATTAGCATAATCAAGTTCCCAGTTCTTAGGGCTTTCTTTCACCCTATATAGGCTCTGCAACAAAGTATTTGCCCACATACAACAAAAATGCCCTTGTAAATGTGCTTGCTATAATCACATACTGCTGTGCAGTTTCAGAAACTCTGAGTCCATGCTCAAATATTTTTCCCCACACAGATCTTCTCTTCTTTTGGAGGGAGTGGTAAAACCTACTCTTGCAGTGATTTTGTGCACACTAGAACATAAAGAGGAGAAGTGGGATTTGCAAAATGCACAGCATACACTGGAATTTACCTGAAATTATTACAGCTGGGGGGGGTTTCTTATAAATCAATGCTTTGGACCGTTTAACACTCATTTTCCTTAATACTCAATGTGCTGCAGATTTTATACTTCTTACTGCTCCCTGTGTTCCACTGTGGGTGCAGTCACACGGCAACCTTACCACGGCTTCAGTCTGCGGGAGAAAGGTTTTTGTGTTAGTGGAGGTGGTGTTTCAAAGGGACAGTCATGACCCTCTGAATGGGACACTTGAAAGAGCAACATAGCTGTACATGGAGACACGACCAAACCAAAGCTGCCCACAGAGTCCTCACTGCAGGACAGGGGGTCTGGGTTATGCCTATGACAGGCCAGTCACCTTGGCGTGGTGGGGTTCCAATTGATGTCTCATCAGTGTCTGGCAAGACTGCCACCTTCTCTTCATGGCTCCACTTCACATCAGAACCTGGAAGGAGAAAAGAGAAGTTTGAACAGCAGACTCTGCAATGTCCAACATACAACCAGGTATTCAACCATTTTCACACAGGATGGGGAGTGGGTGGGTCAAACAATATTGGGATAGAGGCACCATACTGACTGTGCTGGACATGTCTTCCCAGTTCACCTCAACCCCATCCTCTTCCAAGCCTCCCCGCCAGCACATAATACCCTTTTTGGATTCACAGTCAGGGCCGACCTTAAACACAATGTTTGCATCTTGATTCCAAGGGGTGTTCTTCAAATCAAGTCACAATGGGAGTCTTTGAAAAGATGCCCATCTGGAGCCCATAACTGCATGCACTTGAAGGGACACAGTCTCTCTCCACAGTAGGTAGCTCTTGGCATAAGTGATCCATCCTGGATATAACTCCTAAATAAAGGGATGGACTGCTCATGCAGCTGGAGGATCCATTGTACTCTGTAACATCTCATCCTTACAACTATATAGACAGCTGCATCCTGGGGGTATGCCACCTGCCTCAAGAGGGCTATTGTTCCCTCACCCACATTAAGGGACTCAAAGCCGTAGAATGGAAGTTTAGGTGACACTGGAAAGGGAAGATCCACTGCTTATGGGGGGGGGATGTCCTGCACATGTCCAACACATGGCAGCTTCAAAGGTCTTTCAAGACAACCAATTGCTGTAAGTGGGCTGTAAGTCTTGGTGGTGCCAAGAGCTAGCCGAACGCTCACCTGGCATAGCCTGAAACAGGGAGGTAAACAGGGATCATAAAAACATGTCAGGAGACTCAGCACAATATGGTGGGGAATGTGGTTGGGCAGGTAATAGGGTTGCCAGCCTCCCTGTGCTCACTGGAGATCTCCTGGGATTACAACTGTTCTCCAGGCAACACTGGTCTGTCCACCTGGGGAAAGAGCTAGCTTTGGAGGTGGGCACTGCACCGTGCCAAGTTACTTCTCACCCAATCCTGCCCTCATCAGTGGCCATCCAAAAAGAACCCCAGGTGCTTACAAAGCGGAAATGGCAACCACATTGGGTCATGGTAGTATGCTTACGGAATCTCATGATCCAGGGCTAAGGAAACAACATAGGGGGGTTATTGAGAAGCATTTCCACACCTACCAGGAACCAGAACAGTATCCACCATGTCCCCCTCTCCTCGATCGACTGGCTGTACCACAAATGAAAACAGTTCCTCCAAGTCTTCTGCAAGAAGGAACGGGGGCTCCAGCTGGATATTGGTGACTAGGGTGGGGGTGGGCAGTAGCTGTCAGCCACCCTTTTTGGCTTCATGCTGGGATCCCTAGAAGGGTCTTCCTAGAAGGGACCACATCCAGCCTATGCTGAAAGCGCTGCACTGGCTGCCAATAGTGTACTGGATTCGTTTCAAAGTGCTGGTTCTTACCTTTAAAGCCCCATGGTCTGGGTCCAGCTTACCTAAGGGACTGCCTTTCCTCATATGTTCCCCCTCGAGCACTTCAGTCTGGGACCCAACACCTCCTGGCAATGCCAGGTCCCAGAGAGGCCAGGCTGGCCGCTACCAGAGCCAGGGCTTTCTCGGTGGCAGCTCCTACCTGGTGGAATGAGCTCCCGGAGGAGATCCGGGCCCTGCGGGACCTTATGCAGTTCCGCAGGGCCTGTAAGACGGAGCTCTTCCACCAGGCGTATGAGTAAGAGCCGCCACTAACATCACGGCTATTCCATCTCTACCTGGCCCTGGATGAGGTGAACATCAGTCCCTGGAGCAGATGAGGCTGAACAGTTATAAAAAATGTCATCTGATATTATGTTGAACATCTAGAGCACTCCAGTCTTTGATTGTTATGAATGCTTTTGACTGTGGGATTTATAAATGTTTTTAAAGTTGTTTTATATTGGCGTTTGCCACTTGTAAGCCGCCCTGTGCCCGCATTGCGGGGAGGGCGGGGTATAAATTGAATTAAATAAATAAATAAATAAATAAATCCCCTCTCTGGATTCTGTGCAGCTCCTCAAAATAGGGGCATGTGGTCCTGTTGTTGCCAGAGGTATTGTTGTGCAGAAGGGTATGCTTGTACTCCAAACAGAGGCCCTTTGTCTTCATTCTGCATTCAAGGACCATCCATCTATGGCCCTGGGCTGCCATGCCCTTGGCAATTTCTTCATTGGTGTCCATATTTTGGTGGCACTGTCGGATGGTGTCCTGCACTTTCTGTTCCCCCCGCAGGGTGAGAAGATCCAATACCACTTCTCTTCACCACGAGACACCCCTCGCACCAGCCATTTTAGTCCTTTTCCCATTCCACTATCCTGAACAGGAAGTAAAGTCCCGGTCCAAAATGGAAATAAAGTCCCAGTCCAAAACTCATACCATTTCACACTAAGAACAACACCGGGGGGGGGGGGGGGGGGAGAAAAAATCTCAGC
>NW_015165268.1:88495-114251 GCF_001447785.1 Gekko japonicus | reverse complement strand
ATTTGCCCTGGTTAACCCAGGAAAAAAAAAAAAAAAAAAAAGTGTGCAAGAAGAATATACAAACTGAAGTGTACTGAGTTCAGATGTGTAAAGTGATCAGCTCATAGTTTATTAAGTGATTCAGCAGTGAGGACAAAAGACAAAGACTCCTGGCCGAAGCCAGGTTTTATGCCCAAAGAAAGTCACACCCAAAACACACCCCACTGCCCATGATAAGCTATTTACACCAGGTTACCTTCCAGATAACCCTATTGGGCTATTTTAGGATCCAAGCATTCCTACCGGTGTACTCCTAGGATTCTAGCCTGCTTTTGTTATGGATCTCAAGCTCAATACATTACACAAAGATCAGAAACAGCTTCATATCGCCTGGAGGAAGTCTTGATGGGTTAAATAGCGGTTTGACTCCACAAATATCCATGAAAAACCTGGAGCTCCCAGAGTCAGAAAACACGGGGTGACACAGGGTTGATTGTGGGAGGAATTCGACTTCAGCGAGGGAGGCAGATGTGGCCGCATAAACAGGCTTCTTGAAACTGTGAGGAAAGCACTGTGAAAACCATGCAAAACGACTGTGTGATCACAACCTGTGTTTTCCTCTGTAATCCATGGTCCAAATCAGTGTTCCCTCTAAGCTGATTATGTATGATCAAGTACTAATCCTTGGAAACAAATTATCTAATTCAAGTTAAAATATACAGGTAGTGCACTTAGAACAGAGCCAATATTT
This sequence comes from Gekko japonicus, assembly GCF_001447785.1. Taxonomy (NCBI): domain Eukaryota; kingdom Metazoa; phylum Chordata; class Lepidosauria; order Squamata; family Gekkonidae; genus Gekko; species Gekko japonicus. The sequence continues at coordinate 113,521 of NW_015165268.1, read as the reverse complement.
TCACCATAAAGGTGGGAAGTGGGCCTCAAGATCAAGCACTTCTTCCCCAAATGCCCTTCCCAGAGGGGGAGAACCCTTCTGTCATGCTGGGCTTAGGGTTGCCAAATTCTTCTTCGCCGGGAGCAGGGGGCTCCCAGACGGCATTGGGGTTGTGCGCGCGCACGTCACTCGGAAGTGACGTAGGCACGCCGGGGACGCTGGGGGCGGGGCCACGGCCATACAAGGGGAAACCATGGAGTTTTCCCTTGTATGGCCGTGGCCCCGCCCCCAGCATCCCCGGCGTGCCTACGTCACTTCCGGGTGATGTGCACGCCGGGGGTGGGGTTCCCCCAGGCCCCGATTCCGCCGCTTCGGAAATCGGGGCTTCAAAGCGGGGGATTCCCCGCCCCCCGGGCACATTTGGCAGCCCTAAGTGCAAGTGCCCTCCTGTATGTATGTTTGTATGTGTGCGTACCTTTAAGTGAGCCCTCAAGAACTAGTTTCGGTTTCCCCTACAAGATCTGTATAGGAGAGTAGTTTCAGAGGGTAGCCATGTTGGCCTGCAGTAGAACAGTTAGATCTGAATCCAGCTTAAACACCCACAAGGTTTGCAAGGTGTGAGCTTTTGAGAGTCAGAACTTCCCTTCATCAAATGCAAATGGAGCTTTGACTCTCAAAAGCTTATACTCTGAAATTCTTGTTTGTGTCTGAGGTGTTGCTGGACTCAACTCTTGCTATACAGGAGGGGGCTCACTTGTTCCTGATGTTGATTGCAGTAACCCAGTATTTGTATGTGTGGGTGTTAGGTGTTCTCAATCTCTAAATCTTCTCTTCCAGTTGGAAGCGATAAAGCAATTGGTTGTTGAAGCTACCAGAGTCTTCTGTAGGGCTACACAGCAGGGCTGAAGGGTGATCTGAAGCTCACCCAGACCCATCATGCTTCAGAGGATACTATAGTTCTTAGTGACGTTGGCCCACTGTGATGTTCCAGCACCTCTTTCTCCCCCCAACAGACTGACAGAGCAAGAAATGTAAAAGCATCATTATATTTCTCTTGTAGAAATGCAGTAGCATCAGTACTAAGACAGCAAGCTCATAAAATGCTTTTAATAGAGGATGAATCTTTTAATACGTTATTGTTTTGACTTTTTTACCTTGTAATTCTAAAAAGAAAAGAAAAAAGAACCTATCAAAGTTGGTAATAACAACTGACAACCTCATTGTACTAACAATTTTCTTTCTTACCGGGTGATCTAATTTTATGTCATATTACCAACCTTCTATTCTATTAATAAACTAATTAATTAATGTGACACAAGATTCACTAATTTGATAGGAATTTGATACCATGCTACGTTAAATTGATACCTTATTAGCAAATCTCATACTTTATTAAATATGATACATTTCTAAGCACACTGGAAGTACTGATGACAGCCAGTATCTGGAGTTAAAATAGCATTCATATGTGATGGGTAAAATTTTTAATAAGGTACAAGTCTCAGCAATGCTTCATATTTAACTATTCATTCCGTTAAATCAGCATGTGGCTGAACATTTGAATATAGAGGACAAAAAACTTATTTATTAGTTTTCCACAGCTACTACACAGTCCCAGAATATGATATAATTTTAGAAAGCATTTGAAACATGGTACTTCTAAACATTGCATTAAAAAAAACACAAACTTTTGGAAATTATCTGGGAGGGAAATTGTACCTGGATTACACCTCTTTTGGCAGAAAGCGGCTCTACAACATTGTCCTTATAGGACATTGTCACCTGAATGTTAGTAAACCATTTCCCCAAAGTACAGCCATTTATTGCTTACTGTTTCTTTTTCTGCAACAAGACTAGCACAACCCCAGAAACCTAATGGCTTTTCCATTGGGGTGCTTGTTCACCCCAGCAAACATAACATACTGGGGGTAAAAAAAAAAAAGTGTCATGAGATCTCAAAAAAGGAAAACTGATGCAGGGAAGTATTGAAGCGAAATGTCATCATTGTAAGTAGCTTAGCCCAAACATGGGGTTTCACTGGGGAACAGTTTCCTCATTACAGAGAGATATATGCTAAAGGTAGAAAAATAGCCACTATCTCACTTCTACTGCCACAAATGTGGAAGGAATACGGGAAGACCCTTTTAGTTAGCTAGCTAGCAGCTGAGAAATAGCTGAGGCTATTCTTCACAAGTATATAAGGCCTGTGAAACCCAGAGGCACAAGCACTTGGGTGTAAGGCAAAGGGCTGTTGTCCTTCTGCCTAAGGGTTGTAGAGCAGAACTGGCGGAGAGAGGGAGGGAGGGAGGGAGGGAGGGGGAGAGGGGGGGTTCTTCACTAATAAGACTTCCTTTCATCCGTTTTTGTTTGCTTATGTTGAGTGTGTCATAAGCCACTCTGGGTACCCAGAGTAGGATATAATTAATTAAAAAAATAAATGCCCAAATACAATTTTGTACTGAGGTTTAGCATCAAAGTACCAGCTCAAGAACATGATGCCTCTAAAAAATTAAGTACAGCACAAAGTAATTATTTGGGAGAGCCAGTGTGAAGTAATGGATCAAATGCTGGACTTGGGCTGGAGACATCTTAATTCAAATCCATGCTCATGTATAGAGCTAATGGGGTGGTCTTCTAGCCACACACTCTCTCTCTTATTTGAACTTACTTCACAATGTTAGGTAAAGGTAAAGGTTCCCTTGCTCGAAAGCCAGTCGAATCCGACTCTAGGGATGCGGTGCTCATCTCCGTTACAAAGCCGAAGAGCCAGCGCTGTCCGAAGACGTTTCCGTGGTCATGTGGCCGGCATGACTAAACGCCGAGGCGCACGGAACGCTGTTACCTTCCCACCGAGGTGGTCCCTATTTATCTACTTGCAATTTCTTGCTTTCGAACTGCTAGGTTGGCAGGAGCTGGAACTAGAGACAGGAGCTCACCCTGTCTTGCGGCACCCGGGTCTTGAACCGCTGAACTACTGACCTTCCACAGCCTGCAGTTCAGCGTCTTAACCACTTGAGCCACCGCAGCTCCACTCACAATGTTAACATGAAGGTAAAATGTAAGTAAGGAAACCCTAAAGATGCTGGGAATGGTGGAATAAAATTATGATAGAGAGAAAATTATGATGGGTTAGATTACATCTAAGAAACATGATCCCCCTTCCTACTGGAGCCTGAAATGCCCCCCGTACTACTTTTGGGGGGTAGAAGGACCCCAGAACCAGCAAGAGAGAGAGTTGGAGGGGTGCCATAGGAGAGACAATTAGTGAAATTCAACCCTCTTGTGTGTGCTGGTATTTTTGATGGGATCCAACCTAATGCTTTCTTAAGATTCAGGGGGAAATTCCAGATAATTAGTTTGCCATAAGTAATTATCTCACTTTTTCCTATGGACCATTACAAAAACAGGCCCATTTAACTATCACTACTGCATTTTCCATATTAATTCTGCATTTGTTGACATTTCATCATTTTTCTATGAGGAAACTCTTTACTAGTACTTGTCACTCTGGAAGAAATCAGTTCTCAATACTATTCACTTCAAAGAAGAATAAGTTTATTGAGACATTGATAGGATCCAGCCTGCACACCAGCTGTGTTAGAACTGAAAATGGAGGTGCGAAAGCAATAGATATACAAGGTTCAAACAAGGGCCCTAAAAGGTTAGGAGCCAATCACCCCCAGGTATTCCACCCACTCAAGCCAATGGCTATGTGTTCCCACCTTGGTGACATCCCCCATCCTACAGACAAAAGCCAGACATTGTAAGATGAGACCCAAGACTGGTGGATGTTCCCAGGCATGATAAGCAACATTCTACTTCAAAGCATTTAAAAGCGAAAGTATGTGGAGTTCACACCCTCCCGGTTTCTATGGCAAGCATGCAATAAAATGTAGAGCGACTTTGGCATTACTAGTAGAGCCAGTATGGTATAGTGGTTAAGAGCAGTGTACTCTAATCTGGGGAACCAGGTTTGATTCCCCACTTCTCCACATGCAGTTAGCTGGGTGACCTTGGGTCAGTCACAAGTTCTTTCAGAGCTGTTTTCTCAGCCCCACCTATCTCACAGGGTGTCTGTTGTGGGGAGAGAAAGAGAAAGGAGATTGTAAGCTGCTCTGAGTCTCCGAGTGAAGGGGGGATATAAATCCAACTCCTCCTCCTCTTCTACTACTACTACTACATTTCACATGATTATGACTGTTTTCTCACAAGATCCAGCTTTTTTAGTGTGCTGCCTCCTTGCCTCTAATTTTTTTGAAAGGGCATTTAGTGAAATGATGGGAAAACTAAGTTTGAGATGGTTTAGTTGGTGCTTACTACTTAATGTTTATGTGTGTCTCCAGTGACTTCCTATGAATACCATTAAATTTGTGATCAGTTCTTGAATAAATGCCACTTTAAAAGCACAGGCACAAAAACAGCAGGCAAAGCAATCTAATCAATCTAACCCTGCAGATTCAAAGAGGGAATGAACAGCAAGTGATTCTGAACTTGATACAGGTTGGTCAGTTTAACGATGCAAATAACCGTGACTCCAAGGAATACTGTCTCATCTTTAGTAAATGAGATGACTCAGTACTTGAACTGAGCAAAAGCAGCTGCAAGATATGATGTTTTTGTTAGGTGAACATGTTACTGCAAAGTTCTCAGCATGTCTAGTTGCAATAAACAAAATGATTTCAGTGTGTCTTTTTCAGTGTGATGCTGAAGTATATTGAGACATTTGGGTTTTCTGACAAAATGATAGCAGTCTCTTTTGTCTATGAGGAAATTGTTGGCTCTCTATTTATCTAGCAAGGAGGGATAACTGCAGCTTTGCTTGAATTCTTGGATGAATATGCAGCATACAGTTTATTAGACTGGTGGTCTGTGCAACTAAACCAGTTTACAACATACAGATGAAACAGTGGCAGAATCCAAACCAAAGGATAAAAGAAAATAGCATTGAAAAACTAAAATATGTTGGTCAGTTTGAGACTGGCTTCAGACAGACTTCAAAGATACCTATTTGTTACCTGAATTAAAAAAAATAGTGTTTAAAGTGGCAAGTTTTAAAAATCTTATTCTGGTAGCCAGGCAGGTTGTTATTGATGCTGGTGTAGTTTTGGAAGCTCTAGTCCGTCAGGTCTCCTGAGAGCAGCTATTACAAAATATTACAGGAAAACCATTTGGGGTGAAATGGGGAGTCTATATTTCTGTATAGACAGAAACATTCTAAGAGTACCCATCTCTTTTCCATCAGGAAAACTATAGTTGATAAATTGATTTCACCCATCTAGTTGGGCATATAAATTAAACCAGTTAGTACCTGAGTACAAAATGAGGAATAAGAAGCACCCCACAGTATATTGAGGAAGCGAAGGAGTCGCCCTGGAATATAGTTCTTGGTAGTTGGGGGGGGGGGGGGGGGAACGAAAGGGATTTGTTCCTGGGAAAAATTTTCTTGGTTGTTGGGGGGGGGGGGTTGGTACAGAATGGACCAATGTGGCCATTGCTGTTTCATTCAATTTCATGTCATTGTCATCAGTTTCAGGTCCCCTCATTTTGCTGCTGTTAGTAGTGACCTTTTGTTTCTTTTACACTATATGTATGTCATTTTATCCATTTGTGCCTATACCTCATTGATAGCTATAGGTACCACCGTGCCAGCCCCTCTGTCTGAATGAATCAAGAGCTTGATGATATGTATTGCTGAAACACTCACCCTCTGGTTGGGACAATATGAGACAACCTTTGGAAAAAGGCAGGATTTTATTTTATTTTTTATCTCCTATGATTGGCTAAGTAGAGGATCATTTCTTGCCTTCTTCATTTTGCTCAGGATAGATATTATAGATAGGTCCAATGTTCCCTCTAAGCTGAGTTAGTGTGAGCCAGCTCACAGTTTTTTAGCCTCTGGCTCACACATTTTTGTTTTAGCTCAGGAAGGATGTCTCCAGAGCAAACTCATTTATGCAGCAGCCAAATCGCTGGCTCGCAACTTTAATGCCAGTAGCTCACAGAGTAGAATTTTTGCTCACAAGACTCCACAGCTTAGAGGGAGTGTTGGAGAGGTCCAATTTTGGAACTGGTTAGGCCATAACTAGCAATGGAATAACAGCATGAATTGCTACATAGGATTAATGGGCAAGCACTAAGGTACTGAAAGATGCCCCAAATAGCCCATTGTTCATTGTAGGGCAGAGTGGGTTCTGGAGGGAACATCTTGGGTGTTGAGCAACATCAACCAAACACTCAGTTGCCTGTGTGGGTGAAGGAGATGATCTTGGCACCTCTTGGCACAGTTAATGTACAGGCTAGAATAAACAAAGCCAGGGAAAATTCTGGCTCAGTTTGGAGTGGGGTGGAGTTGCTCAGAACGTTGCTAGCTACTGAATTGCCTGAGTTGCAAAGCACTCTGAAAGTCAGGGTATAAGTTAAAATGATGCAGAGCAGCCATTTAATAAAACCTACTTTAACCCATATAATGTTGTCTTTTGTCTCTTGTTGGGGGGAGAGTGGGGTGCTGGTACAGAAATGGAATCATGGGTTCATTTCTCCCAGGTGAGAAATAAAACAGAAATGGTGTTATTTGAATCAAACCAGATAGCTTTCACCCCTACTTTTTTTCCTGCACAGATATGATACAAAAGTCTTATTTGGAATACTTAGATTTTGTGATTCTGAATAAATATATTATCTACAGTGGTAACTGAAAAAATGTACAGCCCTATCCTGAGACAGAGACCGGGGGGGGGGGGGGGGGGGGCTGTCTTAAGCAGAATTGCATCCTTCTAAACACGTTGACTTCAATGGACTTAGAAGGATTGTACTTAGGACCACACTGGCAGACTCTCTGGAAAGAGAGATTTTGTGTGTCCCTTAAATAGATCTGCACAGCTTGTAATCCACTAAACTGAACATAGCCCACCAGCAATGTATTATGGCTTGTTTTATGCAGTCACAGGCAGGCAGCAACAAACATGGTTTTTATGGAGTCTCTGGTAAAGCACTATACATGAGTCATAGGCTATATTCACCTTGATATGTTGTTCAAGCCTTCATTAAAGAATGACAAATTGATAGTTATATGATTTACATTTTACTGGCACAATCTGAATTTTTTTTTGTTTTGTTTCAGGTGCCAAAAATGGTTGGCCCAGGTTGATAACACAACTATTTTTCTTACCTTTGAATGGCTAAACAAATTCAATATGGGTGTAGGATTTTAGTTTTGATATACATGTCTGTTTTAAGATTATTTTAATTAGACATTTTGTATGTATTTAGCTCATTGTTCCTCTGCAAACCCCCCCACAAAATCCATGTCAACACTTCCACAACAAAATAAACACCTGCTTATTGCTTAATCCACTATAATACACAGTATTTAGCTCTTGCACAGTATTTAGCTTTATATTGAAACACGTATGGCACAATCAAGATTTCCTTGACACACAATCAAAATTAACATGCACAGAACAGATGATGGAGAATTATATGTTGATGGGGCTGCACTGCAATATTCTCTGTCAGCCGATACATGATCAGTTTGGGAGCTGGTCCAAAATGTCTTCTACAAGAATTAAGGGTATCTAGTATCTGTGAAAACAACATCTAATAATTAAGTCTACATATTTCACAACACCGTTCAGTGCTGAAAACAATGACTACATTTTGTATTGCCCAAATCCCCAAATTTGATCTGTTTGTATTAGCTTATCGTTCTCTTGTACAACAGGTGTTAATTTTGTTCTTTTTCTAGTTTTCCTATAATGACCTCATACAGGCAGTATGGGATGAGCTCAGTGCTTTTTGTAGTGCTGCCTATAAAATATTATAGGTAACAAGCTTTGTCACTGTGGGAGAGAGCATGCCTGAAAGAGGGTCTCTTGGGTTGGAAGGTCCCTTATAATGTTGCCTGTCTGAGCATGGCATCATGGCTCTTTCTTATTCTGCTTTGTGAGGCCAGAAATACAAGGCCTTGTGGGAGAAATCCATTCCATGACTTCTGTACATGTCAGCATTGTCTCTCCTGTCACTGAAGAGAATTGTGGTATAGAAAGAGGCTAGAAGCTGTGGGACTGGTTCCTCCCATGTGACTTGGGTTCTGATGGTTGTGGCACAGAAACAAGCAGGGCTATTTTTGGGCAGGAACGCACAGGAACGGAGTTCCAGCTGGCTCCCAAGTTGGCCATGCCCAGCAGGAACTCATTAGCATATTAGGCCACACCCAACAGCAGAAATCCATTAGGATTGGCTTCATTAGGGGTGTGTGGCCTAACATGCAAAGGAGTTCCTGCTACAAAAAAGGCCCTGGGTTTTGACAACAAACAAGGTAAACAGAATAACAAGCAAAAGGTGGGTGTGGCTGGATAACCACACTTCTGGTAACATGGGGTGCGTCCTAATGTGCTAATGAGCTGTGCTGGCAGGGGTGTGGCCTAATATGCTAATGAGTTTCTGGTGTTGGGTGTGGCCTATTATGCTAATGAGTTCCTGCTGGGCTTTTTCTACAAAAAGAGCCCTGGAACAAGTACATTGTGGCAGTAGCCCACAAGTCCCCAAGAAACATTTAAAAGCTTCCTAAAGGCCAGTATGTGCATTCAAAATACCACACGACAGCAGCACGAAACAGTATGTTATGTGCTTGGCAGCTATACTGGGAAAGAGGGCCTTGTCCCATGGATCATCCTCGTTGCATGTGGAGTATCTTTGCGACCTGCAAATATTCCTGGCAGTAGCGATATGAAAATTTCACGAGATGGAGGTTATTCAGATAGCACGCTAGGATTGCTGTGTGGGTTAGAATCTGTTGCAAAGCATCTCTATGTGATAACTGCCCCACAAAGAGCAAGAAAGATAAGCCGGACTACCTATGTCTACCAGTTCACTCTGATAACATACACCTATTTCTAGAGACCAAAACAGGTGGTTTGAAGGCTTCATACCACATTTTCAACTGTCGTAAGATTTTAAAAAAACAACAGCAACATTAAAGGGAGAAAGGTATTGTTAGCTTCTCTTTGGAAAGAAGCCAGTGCCTGAAACTTACATTACTGTTAGCATCCAACAGCTTATCACATTGATCAATCAAATGAGACTGTCTGTCCATTGCCATGTATTGTACTGTGAACATGGTAACAGGGCTCCCTGGGGTAATCACAACTTCTCTTTAGATGCTTGTGCCACAATTCATTCAGGAAAGGCAGATCTTTGTGACCAGGGGAGTACAGTGCTCCGCAGAAGTCTGTGCACACACAGATCAATCCTCCGCCTCCATCTGAAACTGAAGCCACGGGGGATTATGTGGACTGATTGGCTATGAACACTTTTGCTCAATAAAACCCATTGCAAGGATAAATGCTCAAAGAAACAGACCAGGCACAAGCTGCCGCATGCCAACTAGAGTCTTTTTTAATCTGTAACACCAAAATGCAAATATTGTGTTTAAGGCATCAATGAAATAGACTTTAAATAAAGAAAAGAACATAATCTTTTCCTGTTTGCTCTTACTTGTAAACACAAACAGCCCTTTTGCATCTCTTTTCTTCCTTGTTTTAATCACCCACCCATGGTACAAGACTGTGCTAAATACACAAAACTATAAGAATATTGAAAATCTTCCTTTACGTGCTATTTTTCTCTTATTGTACAAGGCAATCTGGATTCTTTGCAAACACTGACTTTCTAATTGTGTGTGTGTGTGTGTGTGGTGTTGGAGGAGAGTTTTATGGGTATTGTGGACCACCAAAAAGACAAATAAATGGGTTCTAGAGCAGCTCAATCCCAAACTCTCCCTAGAAGTTAAAATGACTTAAGCTGAGGCTATCATACTTTGTTCATGTCATGAGAAGACAAGAGTCACTGGAAAAGACAACCATGCTAGGAAAAGTTGAAGGCGGCAGGAAAAGAGGAAGACCCAACATGAGATGGATTGAGTCAAGGAGCAAGGCTGTTGACGATAGGATGATAGGGGGACGTTAATTCATAGGGTTGCTGTGAGTTGGAGGTGACTTTATGGCACTTAACACACACACACACACACATCTTAATGCCTAATTGTTAACCATATCTGAAATGTTAAGTAGTAGGTTCAAGAGGCTATCATGATTTCAGCATAGCTCTTTTATACAGGAACATAACAAAACACGTGCGGCAGGCTGCAACTATATACAGAAACCCCAGTCCCAAACACACTCACAAAATACAAATAGGCACTTTGAACCCTTATTTGCATGGGCACCATTCGAGTTGATGTTACCTGATTGGCCGGCTCAGCAAGGGCAGCCAATCTGAATGTAGCTGCAAGGACCCCCTCTCTTGATGGGGCGGGGGAGGTATGGTGGTGGGACGAGGTGGATTAAGGGAAGGGGACGGAGATACAGACACGCTTGGTCCCCTTCCAACCTTCGTCCCATCTCAAGAGATGCTGGCTGTAGGGATAGGATGATATACCTTTCTCTGACACTGGTGCTGTGCAATGCCAGATCTATTAATAATAAGACCACTGTCCTACAGAGTTATCTGGTGGAACAGGTAGTAGACCTGGCTTGCGTGATGGAGACCTGGGTGAGGGAGGGCAAAACGGTTGCCCTAAGTCAACTGCCCCCCCCCGTTTTTCAGTCCTTCACCAGTCTTGGACTGATGGGTGGGGGCGTGGCATTACTCATCTAGGAGGCTTTCTCCTTCAGGCCACTCCCCGAGGCAAGGATTGCCAGCCTTGAATGTGTTGGCCTAGTGTGGGAGGCCAAGGAGAGTTTGGCCATTTGGCTGGTGTATTGTCCACCTAATGCACCAGCAAATGTCCTGCCGGACCTGTTGGAGGCTGTATCTAGCTGGGCCTTGGAGCACCATAGGCTCTTAGTCTTGGGAGATTTCAATATCCATGAAGATGATGTAGCCTCCTCTCAGGCCATGGACCTACTGTCGTCCATGACGGCATTGGGACTTTCCCAGTTTGTTTCGACCCCAACACACCAAGTAGGCCACATGCTGGATCTTATCTTTGCATCGGGGATTATGGTGGACCGGATTACTGCTGAGTCGGTTCCATGGTCAGACCCTAACCTTAACCCTAACCCTCCCTGTTTAGGCGGTGAGCTAATTTATGCTCGCCCATGGAGCCAAATGGACCCCAATAGGTTCCAGGAAGCTCTGTGGGATCCGAGTCCCTCTGGCGACTCGCTAGATGTGCTGGTGGAAGAGTGGCATTCCCATCTTTCCGAAGCCATTGACGAGATTGCTCCCCAGCGTCCTCTTTGCCCTCATACCAAACTTAGCCCCATGGTATACCCTAGAGCTATAGCGGATGAAACGAGAGGTAAGACAACTAGAGGGTGGTGGCAAACTCGAGACGAGGCCACAAGAACATCCTATAAGTCATTTATGAGAACCTATGAGATGGTAGTGAAGGCCACGAAGAGAAATTTCTACGCGTCCTCCATTGTGTCTGCTAGCTCTCACCCAGCCCAGTTATTTAGAATTATTCAGACATTGACTATCCTGCCTCAAGGCATACGAAATGCTAGGGAATTGGCTATCGGCTGTGAGGCATTTGCGAGCCATTTTGCAGACAAAGTCCTGTCACTCCGCCGCGACCTCCCATCCACAATTTATACAATAAGAGAACTGGAAGCCTATTGGCCATCTTCAGGTCCAATTTTGGACCACTTCAGTCTGCTCTCCCAGGATGAAGTTGACAAGATCCTGACAGCTGTTAAGCCTACTACCTGCCTCCTAGATCCCTGCCCATCGTGGCTGATTAAGGCCTGCGGCAATGAGGTGCGGATCCCCTGAGGGAGATTATAGATCTCTTTCAACAGGGACTTTCCCAGAGGGACTGAAGGAGGAGGTAGTTCGCCCTCTCCTTAAGAAACCCTCTTTGGACCCAACAGTTCTTAATAACTACTGCCCAGTGTCTAATCTACCATTTCTGGGTAAGGTGGTAGAGAGGGCAGTGGCAATACAGCTTCAGGTGTTCTTGGATGAGGCTAAGGTCTGGGATCCCTTCTAGTCTGGCTTTCACCTCACCCATGGGACAGAGACAGTGTTGGTCGCCCTGGAAGATGATCTCTGGAGACATCTGGATCGAGGCGACTCGGTGCTGCTGATTCTTCTCAATCTGTCGGCAGTGTTCGATATGGTTGACCATCAGGTGTTAACTCACCACCTCACTGATGTCGGGATATGGGGGCTTGCCTTGCAATAGCTAGCCTCCTTCCTTCAGGGTCGGGGACAGATGATGGCACTTGGGAGGGAGTTATGCCAGCGGCACCCACTAGTATGTGGTGCTCTGCAGGGAGGAATCCTCTCCCCCATGCTGTTTAATATCTTCATGTGCCCAGATTATCCAGAGGTATGGGCAGGGTTGTCACCAATATGCAGATGACACCCAGCTCTATCTACTGATGGATGGCCGCCCGGACACGGCCCCAGAACATCTCAATGAGGTGCTACAGCCCATGGCTGGATAGTTATGACAGAGCTGACTGAAGACGGAGGTCCTGTACCTGAGTTGCGAGGGACTGGGTCAGGGGATCAGGCTCCCAACCTTTGACGGGGCTCCACTGGTGCCTACATTGAATGTGAAGAGTCTGGGGGTGTTCCTGGACACCTCCCTCTCTATGGAGGCCCAGGTCACCACCACTGCCAGGTCTGCCTTTTTCTGAGGTAGATCAGACAGTTAGCCTCATATCTTGCTTCTTGGGACTTAGCTACAGTGACCCATGCAATGGTCACTTCCAGACTGGATTATTGTAACTCTCTCTACATGGGGCTGCCCTTGACTCTGCTCTGGAAGTTGCAGCTAGTGCAGAATGCAGCAGCGAGGGTGTTGATGGGGACGCCTGTGTGGGCGCGTATCCACCCCGTACTGCGCAAACTGCACTGGCTGCCTATTGAATTCTGGATCTGTTTCAAGGTGCTGCTGCTTACCTTTAAAGCCCTACACGGCCAGAGGCCAGCATACCTATGAGACCGCCTCTCCCCATATGAGCCCCGGAGGATCCTGAGGTCCACAAATCAACATCTTTTAGTGGTTCCTGGCCCCAGGGATGTCTGGCTAGCCTCAACCAGCCCTGGCCCCTGCCTGGTGGAATGAGCTCCCATGTGAGATCAGGGGCCTGCAAGACTTATTGCAGTTCTGCAGGGCCTGCATGACAGAGCTCTTCCGCCAGTTATTTGGTTGAGGCAGTGGACGTCCCCCCTCTCCCTCCTTCCAGCTTTTCTGGCCCTAAGTTTTTCAGCCCAAGTTTTCCAGGCCAATTGTCCATCAGGCCTGTTCTGATTAGTCATCTGACAATTTTTATAATTATATGGTATTTCATGATTTTATGTGTAAATTGTTTATATTGTTTTAATTGTATATTTAACTGTTGTACACCATCCCGAGCTCATTGGGGAGGGTGGTATATAAATCTAATAAAATAAACAGTGAGTGTTCACTCGGTGCTCTCAATACACAACATAAAGGATCATATTTGTTTCAAAAACTGATAAAAGAGAATCCGCTATTACGAATGTTGTCTGTTACCATTTCTTTCTTTCCAGCATATCCTTGTATTTCCATTGAGCAATGTATGCCATGCTTTTCATAGCCACTTTTGGGTTTTGTTTGTTTGTTTGTTTGTTTTTATTTTTAACACTTTTTTATTGAAGTATTAAAAATGCATACAACTGTTAAAGTAGGATAAAACCACTTCAATTTTAACAAAAATTAGCTAGTACTAATAACAACATAATCTATACATCAATCATCAAGAACAAATATATAATCAACATTTAACTAAACTCAATATTGTACTGGATATCATTATATCATTATATTTCGGAGAAGAATTTTTTTTAGCAATAAATCAGGTAAATATTAAGCTTTGGCAGACCTTTTAACACTACTTTTCACTATGTAGATTATTGACCTATTATGTTTGTTTTGAAGTGATTTGTTTCCATGTTTGAGCTATCTGTTTTCTGGCTGTTATGTTTCTTGCATGTTTAACATATTTGGGATGACCAGAACAACTGTTGAAGCTAGCCTACTAACAAGCATCACATGTGCTCACGTTTATCCCTTATTTACAGTGCCATCTGAACCAGAATTACACCTTTCTATGGTCACTGATTTCAAATGGAATTAGAAGGGTATATCTCTGTTTTAGATTACACTATCTGGTATGCACATTTAGAAGGCTTCCAACTCAATAACAATGCAATTTTAAACATGTAAATTCAGAAGTAAAGTCCATTGATTTCAATAGAACTTATTCCCTTGCGTGTTTAGGATTGAAGCCTAAAAGTGCAATCCTAGGCAGACTTAAACCAATCTGAGTCCATTGAAATCAAGGGATTTCAAGAAATGTGGTGGAAGGGAGAGAACCAGTGGGACACGGTCATCCCTGGATACAAACTCTATAGAAATGACAGGGAAGAACTTACAGAGAAGGTGTTGCTCTGTATGTTAAGGAGGCTACAGTGACTAACAAACTAGAAACCTTAAAAGGGGCCAATTCCTCCACAAAAACTGGGGCGCAAAAGTAATTTAGTATCAGGAACATACAATTGGCTTCCTAACCAAAATGCTCAGGTTTATCTTGAGATGGAAAATGAAATAAGGGAGGCATCCAAATTGAAAACTAACAAATCACCAGGATCAGATCCATCCTAGGGTTCTTAAAGAACTCGAATGTGAAATTGCTGATCTTCTGACTAAGATATGCAACATGTCCCTAAGATCAGCTTCTGCACTGGGGGACTGGAGAGTGGCCGATGTAACTCCAATTTTTTAAATAAAAGGTTCTGGGAAATTACAGGCTGGTTAGCTTAACATCTGTTCCAGGTAAACTGTTGGAAAGCATTATTAAGGATAAAATTGTCAGGCGTATAGAAGGACGAACCCTGCAGAATAAAAATCAATACAGCTGAATCACGAGAGGTGGGGGAGCCTATTAAGAGTCAGCACGGACAACGAAGAGGATGCCCAGTCTGCAGGCAATGGAATGGGAGCAATGCCGGATGACCAGACGGAGATGGGTGAGTCCTCAAACACTCCCTATTGGCCCTATAAGCACAAAGGTTAAGTAGATAAGTGTTCCTGTTTTGAAATCTGGAGCATTACATTTAAAAATATATACATCAACCAGGGGTTGATTCAGTATATAGCAGCTTCTTTTCTTTGTTCATGTTACAGGCACCAGAGCAAGGTGGGTGGTTTTTCTAATCATGTATTCTCTTCTCTTTCCCACTGGTTGCAGAATGCCAGCTAAGAAGGCTGTACAGAAGAAGGGGAGCCAAGCTAAGCGACCTCCCAAGTGGGTGCTGCCAGGCATCTCGTCCTCTGAGGATGAGGGTGGCCTCTCCCTCCAAGATTTGGCAGACAAGGTTGAGGCCATAGAGAAAGCCAAGGTAGAAGAACAGAAGTTGGGTGCTGCTGGTATGTCAGGGGCAGCCGCCCCACATAAACACAACCGGTTGGCTGCTCGTGAGCTGGAATTCCATGCCCTTTATGCCAGGTTAGCACAACTGCATGTGTCTAATGAGGAGGTGGTTGGGTGGACAAACACGGGTGCCTGCGCTATAGGCAGGCACTGGTTCTCCAGTTGATGCAAGTGAGTCAAGTCTCTTGCAACATAAGAAGGAAAGCTAGGAACAAGGTGATTCAAGAATCCTTCCTTCCACATAGGAACACGGGCAATGCTTTCACTTCTAAGGAAATTAAACATATTTTATTAGTCCATGACCACCTTTTCTATATCTCTGAATATCTCCAGATATCATAGAAGGCTGGGCTGCTAGGAAGGCAATTAAAAGCTTCTCTGAGACTCCTTTGGATAGTGAAGAGCAGGGTATAAAATTGACTCTTTTCCTTCTTCTTTATGACAGCATGTACAGCACAGCTGTACATGGACACAACTGTACATGGAGCTGCGGTGGCTCAAGTGGTTAAGACGCTGAACTGCAGGCTGTGGTGGAAGGTCAGTAGTTCACCAGTTCGAGACCCGAGTTGCTGCATGACGGAGTGAGCTTCCATCTCTAGTTCCAGCTCCTGCCAACCTAGCAGTTCGAAAGCAAGAAATTTCAAGTAGATAAATAGGGACCACTTCGGTGGGAAGGTAACAGCATTCTGTGCACCTTGGTGTTTAGTCATGCTGGCCACATGACCACGGAAACGTCTTCGGACAGCGCTGGCTCTTCAGCTTTGAAACAGAGATGAGCACCGCAACCCTAGAATCAGACTCGACTGACTTTCAAGCAAGGGAACCTTTACCTTTACCTTTTACAGCACAGGAAACTAACAGTGCATTCCTATGCAGAGTTACACGCCTCTGAATTAATTGAAATCAATGGATTTACAAAGCTGTCCCTGGGCTTTGGAAGGCACTGCAAAGTCTCAAGCTCAATGGCTCTGTCAGCAATCCCTTCTGGCCTTTTGTGTACAAATTGCCTGAGGAACTAAGTAAAGATGCTGCAAGTCCCATGATTAAGTATTCCCAACATTTAAAAAAAATGAAATAGCAGCCGCTCAGGCCATTAGATCAGATTGGGATCACATGAAGGGCCTTCCTCCCTTGCATATTTTTTTCCAATCAAGCCTCCCTATCTCCTACTGTTTTTATGAGTCTTGAGGGAGAAAGATGGCCAATAGACAGGTCCCCATCTTTTTCCTTCAAAAAATGGCTGATAACAGAAGAAGAAAAAGAAGGAGGAGGAGGTTGAATTTATACCCCACCCTTCACTCAGAGTGGCTTACAAACTCTTTTCCTTTCCCTTCCCTTCCCCACAACAGACACCCTGTGAGGTAGGTGGGGCTGAGAGAGCTCTTTCAAGAACTGCCCTTGATAGAACAGGTCTGACAGAACTATGGCTTGCCCAAGGTCATCCAGCAGCTGCATATGGAGGAGTGGGGACTCAAACCTGGTTCTCCCAGATTAGAGTTCGTGCACTTAACCATTACACCAAACAGCATATGGAATGGCATGGTTCAACTGGAGTACGCATATTGCAATAGGAGAGTTGCCCCATCTGCCCCCCACTGCAGCCCTGATCTGAATTACAGCCCCTAGGAGCTGATATTTCTATTTTAAAAAATACTGAGAAGATCAAATCATGGATCTCCCAGGGTCCTACCAAGTTAGATTCTGCTTCTTTCTTTCATCAGTGCATTCCTTTTGAGGCTATAACAATCGAGTGTCTTTAATTTATTCCACAAATGTAGATTTTTGGTTCTCTCTCTCTCTCTCTCTCTCTCTCTCTCTCTCTCTCTCTCTCTGTGTGTGTGTGTGTTTCTGTTTCTTTTCTATTCTATTCTCCTTTGTAGTGACATCCATATTTAGGCACCTAAAAAAAGCAGCCTCTGTATTTTCAACTGTACAGCAAATCTTATTGAAATCAATTATATTAGGATTATAAAAATGTGGAGGAAACTATTGAATCATGCAGGAAATAAAACACAAAGAAAATATCTACCTAGACAGTTTAATGAGCCTTCCATTCCCTTTCATGGGAGCTGCAGGGGTTCAGCAAGCAGCACAATAATATTTTACTTTATTTTAGGTGGTTAGAGATAGAAGTGGAAGGTTCACAATATCTCAGATTAAAGATGATATTTCTTAGCATTCTTTATTATCTTCTAACTCTCCATCTGGGCAATTTATCCCTCTATTACACTGATATATATGAAGCTCAGTGTTGTTGTCAATGTTGCTCATTAAACACAAGCCGCTGTGCTTTACAGTCCTGTCCAGCCTCTTAGGAAAGGCTACATAAGTTCACCTGTAATTTCACTCTTTTTCTTTGTACATATTGGCCATATTGTTTATAGAATCACCCTCTGAGGAAGGATCTGTGACATACTACAATAAGTATGTATTGCATCTTTGGAAGTGATCCTATACATTTTAAATTCTCTGATATTCCTTTCTCCCTAACTGATTTGATTGGTTTCACAAGACAATGCTATATAAGATGTTTCATTCTGATTAGGGAGAAACATTTGCAAGGAGAACATTTTTTGGTTCTGTGAGTATTTCCAGTCATTATTTTTACATTGAGATGAATCCTATGAATAGAAGTTCACAAGTCCAATTTCTCCACTCCTCCCACTCCAGCCCACTGAGTTCCTCAGACAGCTGCTCTTAAATGTTGGAGAGCCCTTAGGAACTGAGTAGGCTGGCTCACAGGGAAGAGAAAACTTGAAAAATGATTCCCTCTGTCTTCTAGGAGACATTCTGCAAGTGGAACAGATAATGCAAGCATTTGAGGGGAGGAATCCTACTGATCAATCCTTTTTTCTGAGCATTCGGTTCCAGGCATGTGCATTTGGACTATATATAAAAAAAAAACCCAATCAGTAAAATACTTTATTGGTATTTTCCAGATTTTTTTTAGCCAGATATAGAGCCCAGTATTTATTCAGCTACCCAAAAATGGCCGACTCAAAAAATCCCAAAATATTTGGGATTTTTCAGAACTACCCAATATTTGAAAATAAAGGGTGTTTAAACACCTTCTGGGTGAACTCACTGCTTCGAGAAGGCATTTAAAGGGACCATGAGCCCTTTAAATGCCTTTGGAGTTCACCCGTGGCTTGCAAAAGGCATTTAAAGGCATCACAAACCCTTTAAATGCCTTTCTTCCATTGGAGAGCCCCAGCCAAGCCTGTGGGAAGAACTCTCCCTGCAGGATCAGCTCCTGGGTGGGCTTGGTGGTCTCCTATCCAAGTACTAAACAGGAGCTGACCCTGCTTAACTTCCAAGATCTGAGGAGAGCAGGCCTGCCTGGACCATCCAGGGCAGGGCCAAGTAAAAGATATATCACACGGTTTTCTAACTGTGCACTTTGGTTTACTGGTAGTTAGCAATACTGATCAGGTACCAGCTACAAAACGACAGAGCTCATAATGGTGATCTCAAGTGTTTTTCTCAAGCTTGTGCTCCTTGACCCCATAACTTCCCCAGACTTCGAGCCCAGCTGTAAGGGGCTTGTAGCCCAACCCTGTCAGTCCTATCACTTTACCAAGCAAAATTATCCTAATAAAGGGACATGGAGTGGCAAAAAGGAGCATCTGTTAGGCAGGGAAGTATTAGAAACTACTGTTTCCAAGTTCTCTGGGATCTATGGACTCCCCTGACCAAGACTGCCTAGACCTCTCAGCTGTCGATTGCCACCCTTCACAAGAGTGTGTAGGTTTGGGGAAGAAGGAGTAGGCAGGTACCCCACTTTTCTTAACTTTGTCAAACAACTCTCAGCAAAAAGAAATAATTTCTTAACTATTCTTCAAGGAAGGTCAGAGTAATCAAGGTAATTACAAGGCAAGCCCAGGGAATTCTCCAATCGCTACTTCATTTATTATCTGAGCTGGCTGTTATGTTCAAATAACTATGTAGACCTTGTGCATGCGGCCTACATATATGAGCACTCTAATGTCAGAATCCAATATTATCTGCTTTGAAAATATACTGTCAGTTTTTAATTCACTGTAAAGCAGTAACAATAGATGTAATCTGTACCTAAATTGAAATTGTCCGTACCTTGCTACATATCAAGTACACTTGCCAGGGTTTTTTCTCATTTGTTTGTTTCTTTGGTAGGGGAGTTGCTGGTTTTTGCATGTGGACCAAACAGTAGCTCAGGAGCTGAGGCTGTGGAAAGGGGTTGAAGCTGTGGCTCAGTGGCAGAGCATCTGTTTTGCATGCTGAAGGTCCCTTGGTAACTCCAGTTGAAACAGATCAGGTAGGAAGTGATGTGAAATGCTTCTTCCTGAGACCTTCCCAAACAGGGTAGGCAGTACTGACTTCAGCAGACCAAGGGTCTCACTCAGTAGCAGGCAGTTTCATATAGGGTTGCCAAGTGTATCTTCATCGGGAGCGGGGGGCTCCCAGCCGGCGCCGCGCACGCCGCACACACGTCACCCAGAAGTAACGGGAGGACGCCAGGCACGCTGGGGGTGGGGCCACGGCCATACAAGAGAAAACCATAGAGTTTTCCCTTGTATGGCCGTGGCCCCGCCCCCAGCACGCCCGGCGTGCCCACGTCACTTCCTGGTGACGTACATGCCGGGGTGGGGTTCCCCCCGGGGCCTGATTCCGCGGCGACGAAAATCAGGCCTCCAAAGCGGGGGTTTACCTGCCCTCCACCCCCACTTGGCAGCCCTAGTTTCATATGTTCTTATGTATGTTCAAGCCAAACTCTGCTATGAATTGTGAGTATTGTTATAGGTCTACAGAAGACCAGTGTTACATTATGCATACAGGTTCTGTTGAGATGTCTGAAGCATCAATCAAACTCAATTCACATTGCTGGGGTATATGAAATTGCTGCTGTGATTCATAAAAATGATTCTCTATACAAGAACATATTATTAACAGTTTAGGTATCGAATCTTACATTTATACATTTTTAAATTTTAACTATCTATATCTCATTTTTCTCCCCTAAGAAACGTATGCAACACCTAGAACAGATCTTGATCTCATTTCTGCAAACGGATGCACTGAGAGTTCAGTGAATAAACTTTCCATCTACTTTTTAATAAAATAATACATAAAATCTAACAAGTAAATCTAATCCCCAGGGAGAATGTTTGTGTGATGTGTGGGCATTAACTTGTGCAGCACTCAGGAATGTTCAGTCTGATGTAACCTATAATTATGGCGAAGGGAAAAGAAAATGTCAGTCTACTTCGGAGTGCTTTCTTCCATAACCCTTCATCTGCACAGTGAACTATCTTTAAATAGGAGGGGAGTTTTCATTTCAAAGGGTTTCAACAAAAGGCTAGAATCTAATTAATTAGTTAATAATATATGAAGCCTGAACTACATTATCAGGATAGTCACCCAGATGGAAAGGCAGTAACATGGATGAAGTTCGGGTTTAATTCGAGTCTCTGCTTTTTCATGAAAGGTGCAGGTGGCTCTGACATTTTCATCAGTTCTACTAGGCAGATATCACCTTTTTATCCATTGTCCAAATTGATGGATATATGAACTGAACTCACATATGGCTATTAGAATATGCAAGTGGGAACCCGCAATACGAGGGGTGTGAATCCCCCCCTCCCATTGCTGCTGATTCCCTCCTTAGGGCTCAATGGAGGTGCTGCAAGATTTGAGGGGGAATCCCATACCCCCCACAAGGCCGAGCCTAGTGAGGCTCCAGGCCCCACCGCTTACCATGGAGCTCAGGTCACAGGAGCAGCCTGCATGCACTGTAACCATGCTTGGGTCTGGAGCAGCTGCCGGCATCAGCTGCTGCCACACCCTGGCCTGCAGGGGCTGGTGGCATTTGCTAATGCCATACCCAGGCCCAGAGCAGTGGATGGTATCCTTCTCTGCTGTGGCTAGGCCTGCAGCAGATATATTCTCCACCACACCCAGGCTCTCAGCAGTCGCTGGACTGCCACCTAGCCTGGAGCAGCCACCAGCCTGAACCTGTGGCTGGTGGCTGCCACCACTGAGCTGGAGCAACTGTCTAAATACACTCTCTGTGCATGAGCTGGGAATTTAACTGTATTGGGGGGGGGATTAAATCCCTCTCTATTTTTTAAAAAAAGAAATTAATTTTTTTCTGCAAAGCTGGGGAATGCCCCAAGTTTGAAGAAAGATCCATGTGGCCCCAGTCCACAGATTTGTTCAATCTGGAAATGAATGTGCATGCCTTCATGGTATAAGAGGCCATTTGAATGGTGAGCTACAGTGAAGGATATTTATTCAAGAAAAACAAAAAGTTTTCCTTCCTGAATGTGTTAATGTGGAGAGAACCTCAAGAGTTCTATATGATTTAGAATGCCAGCAGAAATCCAAAAGTCTCTGCAAAGAGTTTCAACTCAGCATGGCTTTGTCAAGAGGAGCCAGCAGTGCCATCATGCATGCTTTGTTTATGATATCCTGAGGGTATCCTTCTGCTTTCCCTGCAACCAATTTGGACACCCCATTAATATGCCTAGTCCAGTTACTGAGAAGAGGAGCAAAAACACACAGTTTCATTACATTTGCCTTAATAATAGAGCCAATTTTAAAGTCTAATTCTGAAAGCAAATGTTATGCTCCCCTTGTTAAAACAACACACACCCCAAACAACATTATACATACATAAGGATTGGGCTATATGGGGCATAATGATCTGAACAGAAGATGAATATTGCAGGATGCTTCAGGAGAAGTCTTATTTACTAAGCAAGACCTCTTTAAACATTAAAATGCTTCGAAAGTAAACAAAGCCTTATTAGCATTTCATAGGTTTACCACTGTAATGATACTAACTTTGTATGTACCAGGCACTGATAGACATTTATTCAGAGATTTCTTTCTTATTATTGTAAACAGAGTTATTTAATTGTAGGTAAATACCAGCTTCTTGCTTTAATGACATAGCACCTGGAACCTTTCATGACAGAGATAACAATTAACATAAATAAGATAGTCACCAAGTTTTACTTAGATATGGGCCCAAGCCAGAAATTCTTGCATACAACTATGGGCTGGTCTCCATGCTGAGTGTAAGGGTGGCCCAATTCATAATTGCATGGCCAGGTATTAGCTATTGGTTTTTGTTCCCTACTAAACCCCTCTGCACATGTAAGAAGGGAAGGGAATCTGTAATGATTTCAAGTTATATGTGTGTGTTTCTTTAAATGGTTGGTAAGTGTCAGAAGAACAAGAAGGTGAAAGAGAGAGAAGAGTGAGTGAGGTGATTGGTTGGTGACTGAGAGTGTATGGGCAGAGCTATGGTGTGTGTGTGGAGAAAGAGAAGGCAGAGTGTTCAGTCTGAAGTCTGAGGTCAGAAGTCAGCAGCTGTCAGTTGTGGTCAAACTACACAGAGTCTGAGAAGCAGTCTTCCAATTAGAATCATATAGAGGTGCTGTGAAAGGCATTAAGATTCTAGAGGAGAAAGAAAAATACTTCAGGGGCAATTTAGGTAAATTCTAATATTTTCAGAGTATTATAAGAGTGTGAGGGGGGGAAAGCTGACAGAGACCTGAGTAAAAAGGGAAAGATTTTACTGAGCAACTTAACAAAACATCTTGTAACCAATATGCTTCTTCTATATAAATACAAGAAAGTCCCCTCACCGTAAAATCAACACCCAGGCCAAACCACTGGACCTAGAAACACCAGATTCCGGGAGAGCGCTCCTACCATGACATAGGTGCTCACTAAGAAGGGATTTTTAGAAATTCGACCCCTAAGGGGGTGTCACGGCTCAGGTGGGGTGTCACCTGATGCTGCCACGACTCTGGATTTAGGTTCCCTTGAGAAGGCCTAGAGCACCCTCCCAAAACCTTCAGACCTCCCTTTAGGCCAAATAATAGGTGTGAGCACCAGGCAGAGTAAAACAAGGAAAAGGTTTATTTTATAGCAGGTCAAACAACAAGGTGCAGAATAATAACAGTAAGTGGATGAAAAGAAATCAAATGCCCTAACGCGTCTAAATATAATTTCCCTAGCTCACTATCCCAAGTGGCCTTACACTACTCACCCCTCCCTCAGGATGAGGGTTTTCCCCCTGCAGCAGCCTTTCTTCCGGCTCTGCCCTCTGGAAGAAAGAAAAGCTCTTCCTGCTGCTCCAGAATTTTTTATTCCAAGCCCTCCTCTTTTCCTATTGGTCCATTTTGGCTCCAAAACCTCCCAGGGGCTTCTGGGAGTTGTAGACCCAGCTTCACCTACTGCTAGCCAGGCTCTCTGGGCCTAGTAGGCCTCTGGTAGCACAGCCCAGATCATGACAGGGGGTCAAAAGGGGTAAACTGTGCTGCCCCATTGATTCCTATGCGGCTGTCAGGCTGCTGCCTCCTTGCACCCCTCACTCTCTGACTGGTCAGCTGCAGAGCTCAGTGTTCTGAGGTAA
Organism: Gekko japonicus; assembly: GCF_001447785.1. Classification (NCBI taxonomy): domain Eukaryota; kingdom Metazoa; phylum Chordata; class Lepidosauria; order Squamata; family Gekkonidae; genus Gekko; species Gekko japonicus. The sequence goes on along the minus strand of NW_015165268.1, from coordinate 89,725 downwards.
AAAAACTAACTGTTATAGGAAACTGCAGAGAGCTCATGACTGTTGAGGAAATCAGGAATGGCCAACAACCACCTGTGAGGTGCAGTGATGCTGCTGGAAGCCCTCTGATGGCTTCCAACACACTCCCCCCACCTCCAACACCTAACAGGTGGCTGTCTGTCAGCTGCAGCAGTGGTTGCAGGGTGCTTAAACCCCTGAGGGAGCCCACCCCAGCAGTAACGCCTTAGTGATCCTACCAGCCCAGCCTCCACAGTGGCTTCTAATACTCCTCCCCCTTCTACACTGGACAGGCAGCTGCCTGTCAGGTGTAAGAGAGGAGGTGGGATGCTCACAGCCACTGGGGAGGTTTGCTCAGCAGGATTGCCTTAGCCCTGCTGCTGGCCCAGCCTCCGCAATGCCTTTAAACATAATCCCACCCAACACCAGACAACATTCTGTCAGGTGTAGGAGCACGACCAGGGTACTTTAATCCATCAGGGACGCTGCCCCAGCAGGATCACCTTAGCAATGTTGCTGGCCCAGTTTAGCCACACTCACACCCACAATGGAAATATACTCAAAATTTGTAGAAAACTGGTTTCCTTTATTAGGTTATTTAACTTCTCACAATATGGGTTCTAGAAAACTGGTTCATATGAACTTGCTTAATATCTGATTGCTCGGATGGTGTTTTGAATATTAGTTATGCTCCAGTTCTAAAATGTAACATAAATGAGAAGGATTTTGAGGGGGAAAGGGGGGGTATGCCTTCCCCCCAAATTCAATGACAGAGCCAAACCCCTGCACCAAGAAACCCAAAATAAGGGGAGTGCATTCCTACCATGACTCAATCCCCCCCCCATGAAGAGATTTCTGAGAAACATGACCCCTGCTTCTTAAATGATGACTGCTTCTTAAATGGACAGTTCTATGTGGCCTGCTCCAGAGTGAGATCATCAAGCAGCCTAGTGATCCTAGCACCTGAAGGCAGAACCACCAATGTGGTCTACAGAGAGGTCCTTCAGTACAGAAAAAATAGGACGTATGTCTCACTTCATTTCTTATACTACAACCTTCTCTGTTAGGATTCCTACAACAAATGTCACATTTCAAATTTCACATCATCAGTATTATAACTGGATTTACGGAACTTAAATACCATAGCAAAGCATGGGTATCAGGCTAGTATACCAATAAAGTTTTATCTTGTTTATTGTTAACCCAGAGTCTTATCCTCAGAACCAGAAGTCT
>NW_015165268.1:83788-88040 GCF_001447785.1 Gekko japonicus | reverse complement strand
AGATATATAGAGGGAAGTTTACTTCTTTCTTAAGGGTTCATACTCTAAGCAGAATATTGTGCAATAAAAGTGAAAGAGATCTGAATAAAATACAAGATTCTATATAATCATGAATGTAGTTGTTCGGGGCCAGCAGCAGGGTCATGGGAAGAAAATGCCACCAGCACCCTTGCCAAGCCTCCAACAGCCATGTCCCTGACCCACCTATGCACAACCTCTGGGAGAGCCCGCCACCTGGCAGGACAACTTATAGGATGGCAGGCAACAGCGGAGGCAGGGGTGAAGTCATGAGGACTAGCGGCATTAGCTGGCAGTCAAAACAGGGTGGCAGAGAGAGAGGGAAGTCCAGAGGAGCTGAGGGGGGCAGCGTATAGCCCAGGCTCACAGCAGAGCCCACACTGCCAGGGCCAGCTGCAGAGTTCACGCAGTGGGGTCAGCCAGCTGTAGAGCCAACAGAGGAGGAGCTGGCCAGTGCCAGAACTTCCTGGGCCAAGGCACTGGAGGGGAGGTCGGGCTGGAAGCAGGTCTGCCTGGAGGGTGCCAGGAGGCCAACCATGGCTCCAGAGGTGGTGCAAACCCACCCCTCTCTGGCCAGGATGCAACTGGGACTGTGAGAAGCATGGCCCCAGCCGTGGGAAGGTAGGAAGGGGGGCCCCTCACACACATGGAAGCTGGCCCAGGCCAATGGAGATGGCCCACAGGCAGGGGTGGGTTCCAGTGGGAAAAGGCAGAATGACCCCCCCAAGAGGAGGCCAGGAGGATCAAAGGAGGCCAGAGAGAAAAAAAAAGTTGGGTGTCAAAGCTTAGGCAGAAGGTGCTCCAGCTGGGGGGGGGAGGACCAGTGTGAGCTAACGACCTCCCCTCTCTTCTAAGGCCTCTGGGGAGCATCCCAACAACAGCAGCATGATGGCTGAGGGCAGCAAACCGCCCCGCCCCCCTCAGGGACAGGCAGGACGTGATGGTAGTGTGGTTGCTTTATGCTCCATGAATAAAGAATGATATATTTGTCACTAGTATGGCAAGACAAATGTCAGGATATTATAGGAGTTGAGAATAACAATGCTTAAACACCCACCAGTTTGGCTCACTTCCTGTTCACCAGTCAAGAACAGGGAGCTGCTTTTTCAATGACCAGTTCAACTGTTTGTCAACCCATTAGTGGCTATTCGGCAGGTTCCTTCACTATATTCCTTCCTAACCAAGCTGTAGAGCACAATTGGCTTTTTGAGCATTCATGTCCTCTTATTGCCCAATTTTCTACTACCTATCCCTGTCCTTGCTAAATAACTGCTCTGCTCACTCAGCAGGCAATTGTTTAAACAGACAATTAAATCATACAAATGAATCATAAATAAGTTGTGTTTTAATAAAACTCTACCCTTTGGTGTTTGTCTAAGTAGGCCCTAGTGACCCTTATGGCTGCCTATCTGTTTGAATTGGCATCCTCTTTGCACATGTGCAGTTTTGCAAAGCCCCCATGCAAAACTGTCTGGCAGGTATTCGCAGCTGTTCATCATGAACCAGACAGGCTGGGTGATCGGCTCACATCTGACTTAAACTTTCAAACACAGTAAGTTCAACTGTCAAAGATGTTCACGGTGAAATTGGCAGCCTCCCTAGTTGAAAAGAGGTATGTTAATTCCTAAGCTTCTAGACATGCACAAGGGGCTCAGGACGAGTGCCTATATATGAGACGGTGTTGAGATAGAAGTCCTGACTATGCAGAACTGGGGATGTGCACTGAAAATATTTGGGTTTAAGTTTTTATAGTTTAGTTTCATGGCACTGCTGCTGCTTCTTTATTATATTCTTTTGCCTTGCAACCAACTGGGATGAAACAATCAGAGACTGCACAACATCTATCACTACTCCTACATACAGCAAATAATTACTATAAATCTCCCCTCCCCCCAAAAAACCCCTGTCTCATCTTTCAATTCTTCTAATCTCTGAAAAAGAGTTTCTGTCTGTACCAACAGATATACAGTCCTTTGCATGGGTGCCCTATTGTAGCACATGTAGTCATGCACCACCATAGAATCTATGCCAGTTCAACAAAATCTTGGACAGGTGGAACATGCTGTTTCGCCCAACTGAGGCAACTCTGCTCAGAGAAAGAAAATGAGAGTTAGGGAAGGAGAGGAGGGGGAAAGGGAAGAGAAATCCTTCTCCCCCTCCCATACTAATCATGATTTTTTATTAGAATGAAAAGAGTGTTATCCCTAAGGCACCTTTAATCCTTTCTATCCAAGATAGCGAAATTAATAGCATCAAGTCAACTAAATTAAAAGTATCAACCTGTGAAAAGGGCATACCTGGGTTCAGTTCAATAAAGAATACTTTCCATGTGAACAACAGGCCCGAGAACAATGCGCTGGAAAAGTAAGTTACCAGAATAAGAGAATTTGTTCACGCCAGATCAAACCAGATCTGATCAAACCAGCCAGTGAAAATTGTTTACATAAAGAAGGTAAAAGGTATATAATTTAAAAGTTTGAAAATAGAGATTTCTCCGGAAGCTTTCCTATGACTGTCTTAAGCATAATGTTATGCATGTTAAGTCAGGAGTGAGTCCTACTGAATTCAGAGGGTAGCTATGTTGGTCTGCAGTAGAACAGCTGGATTTGAGCCCGGTAGTACCTTAGAGACCAACAGGATCTTCTGGAGTCAAACCAGTGTGTGATGAAGGGAGATTTGACTCTCAAAAGCTCATACCCCCAAAATCTTGTGGGCCTGAAAGGTGCTACTGGATTCAAATCTAACCGTTCTACTGAATTCATCAGGACTTGCACCCATAGTGCTATCACAATAATAAGCAAAGAACAACTATAGTTGTTATCATTTTAACCATTGTTATCATCATTAACAACAAAAAAATCAGATGTTCTATGTGGGTAGAAGATCATGTCTATAGTAATCAGAGTGGAAAGCTCTGCCATGGACTATGAATGTCCATTAGAACGTACATGATAAAGCCATGTACATACAGATGTACAGCTGCCCACACATTTAAAAAAAACCCCTCCCCCCACTGGGTTCGAGATCACACAATAAGAAACTGATATGTATAAGCTTCTATGCACATTGGCTCTCTCTATGTTCCAATGAACATTTGTAGGCAAGAGATGTGCACAGCACAACAGTCCTCTTTGCATGTTCATTCTACCAACATAACACTTCTGAAGAGGTCTGATTATATTGTTGTTTCATGTGAAATTTTTAGTTGGTAAATTTCTATAAAATTAGGCACTGTACATAGGTACATTTAGGGGAAAATAAGCTAAATTATATCAATCAGAGTTAATGGATGAAAGAAAAGAATTTAGAATTACAGTGTTGCACTATAGTCCCTGTTTTGGACTGGGATACTGGCAAAACTGCCACGAGACCATGGGCTCCCTCATACCACATTTGTACTTCCACAGAGTTCAGAGGCACACTGACAAGATACTTGATTTGAACAGATGTGTCAATACATCCCTCAGCAGCACCATGTCTAGCTCTCTAGGTCCATAGGGCAACCTGGATCCTTGGTATTTTGCTGAGTAGTGGGGGACAGTCAACAATTTTCAATACCTTTGAACATAATAGCATTCTGGAGAGGCTTGCCAGTTGGGAACAGAGAGCATCATGGATCAGTGATTCTGCTCTTACTTGATGGGCTGATTCCAGGAGGTGGTGCTAGGGAACTTCTGACAGACCCCAGAGGTCCATGTTGTCCCCCCCCCCAATGCTGTTTAATATATACATGAAACCTCTGGAAGAGAATGTCCAGAAATCTGGGGTACAGTGCCACCAATATGTGGATGACACCCAGCTCTATTTCTGTTCAACACCTGAGTCAGGTAGGTCTGTGAAAATCCTGAACAGTTTCCTGGAGAAGATAACTGGATGAACACATGAACACATGAAACTGCCTTACACTGAATAAGACAAAGAGTGTGCATTTGAATTTACCCAAGCAGGACCTACCATTGCCCTTCAACTCTGGGCTCTGAGGAAAGGGAGAAAGCAGGGGACTGTGGGAGGTTCTGTCACATCTTTCTAGGGCTCATTGTATTCCTTCTACAATGGGCTTTGCTCCTAGTCCAAAATAACACAAAAACTCCCTGAGTAACAAACCCCAGAACCCCAGAAGTTTTCTGGTTTTGGAGATCATGGATGGAAGGAGAGAGAACAGAGCAAGCAAGCCAGGCCAAATTGTCCCTTTACATTTTAAATGGAAAAGCCCTTTAGAGACCAGTTCTACCCC
>NW_015165268.1:79878-83721 GCF_001447785.1 Gekko japonicus | reverse complement strand
CCCCCCATGATAGCATCATGACTCTGGATAGCCAATAACTTGCTGATGCCAGCAAGAGTAAATTCTACCACATTTCCGTTTCCATTTTGAACATTTAAAGTGCCATGGGGGATATAAATTCCTTTGGAGGTCAGGAGACATCATCATAAATTACTGTGCACTAGAACAATTGATCACAGGGCCAACCAGAGGAGCAGGATCTTGGACTTGGTTCTGAGTGGGTCTCAAGACCAGGTGAGAGATGTAGAGGTTGTTACACCAATTGGAAACAGTGACCACAATGCTACCTTGGCACCAAAAAGGCACCATACGGTCAGTACACGGGTTTGCCACTTAGGCTGTATACCTGCCTAAGAATCGAATCACCAACTACCAAGAGCCCCCCTCCCTCCCTGCCCAGGGATGGTTCCTTGGTGTGAAAGGATACCTGTTCACCAGCTGAAGAAGAGGTCCCTTCTGAGGGCACATTCCCCTTATCCGCAGCATGGTGTCCTGTTTCCCCTCGACCTTCATGCTCCCTGACAGCGGCAGGGCTGCCATATTCAGAGTGGGACATATCTAACATGTCGCTGTGAGTCTTCTCCATGCGCTTAACTGACTGTCTCTGCTTCTCCAGGTCTGCCACCTTGGCCTCAAGTGAGCAAACTTGTTCCCTGAGAACCAGGAGCTCTTTGCACCAGGCACACACCCAAGACTTATGTCCAGTGGGCAGAGAATCATACATTTGACACTCCGTGCAAAACACTGGATAGCCCCCAACCCCCTGCTAGCATTCTGGCTTCATAATTGCTTTTAAAATAATAATTATAAATAATCCCCCTTTTAAAACCCTTTTTTTTCAGTGGTTCTCCTAGTAGAAGTCTACTTACCTTACTGGGAACCCAAGGAGACTAGGGCCCTGGTTTTCTGGCTCTTCTTTTGGCTCATGCCTCTAGCAAGGTGCTGCCTTAAATAGGAACTTCTCCCAGCAGAAGGTGTGGCCAGCAGCTATTCAAATTCACCCAGGCACTCAATTACAGTCAAACAATGACCATTTCACACCCTATCTCAAGCAGCTAGGACTCTGCAACAAGTCACAACTCACACACACACTCTCAAACACAGTCCCCCACAGTACCCTCTCAGCTAAATCACCTCAGCTGAAAGTGAATAAAAAACACTCACCCCTCTAGCTGCTCTATCTCCTGCTCCTTCTCAATGACCTTGCTAGCGTGTGATATGAGTGCAATTGTGCGATAGTTTGAACATTCCTTGGCATTGCCCTTCTTTGGGATTGGAATGTATACTGATCTTTTCCAATCCTGTGGCCACTGTTGCGTTTTCCAAATTTGCTGGCAAATGGAGTGCAGAACTTTAACAGCATCATCTTCTAAGACTTTGAATAGCTCAGCTGGAATACCATCACCTCCACTAGCTTTGTTGTTAGTAATGCTTTCTAAGGCCCATTTAACTTCACATTCCAGGATGTCTGGCTCAAGGTCAGTGATTATACCGTCGTGTTTGTCAAGGACATTGAGGTCTTTCTTGTATAGTTCTTCTGTGTATTCTTGCCATCTTTTCCTAATCTCTTCTGCTTCTGTTAGGTCCCTACCGTTTTTGTCCTTTATCATGGCCAGCTTTGCATGGAACGCTCCCTTGATTTCTCCAATTTTCTTGAAGAGATCTCTAGTCCTTCCCATTCTATTGTTTTCTTCTATTACTTTGCACTGTTCATTCAGGAAGGCCTCCTTATCTCTCCTTGCTGTTCTCTGGAAATCTGCGTTCAGTTGGGTAAATCTTTCCTTTTCGCCTTTGCCTTTCGCTTTCCTTCTTTCCTCTGCTATTTGTAAAGCCTCATCAGAAAGCCATTTTGCTTTCTTGCATTTCTTTTTCTTTGGTATGGTGGTGATTGCTGCCTCCTGTACGATGTCACGAACCTCTGTCCATAGTTCTTCAGGCACTCTATCTATCAAATCCAGACCCTTGAATCTATTCTTCACCTCTACTGTATATTCATCAGGGATGCGATCTAGGTCAAACCTGAATGGCCTCGTGATTTTCCCAATTTTCTTCAGTTTAAGTCTGAATTTTGCAATGAGTAGCTCATGATCTGAACCACAGTCAGCTCCAGGTCTTGTTTTTACTGACTGAATAGAGCTTCTCCATCTTTGACTGCAAATTATATAGTCAATCTGATTTCGGTGTTGCCCATCTGGTGATGTCCATGTGTAGAGTCGCCTCTTAGGTTGTTGGAAAAGGGTGTTCGCTATGACCAGTGTGTTCTCTTGACAAAACTCTGTTAACCTTTGCCCTGCTTCATTTTGCTTTCCAAGGCCAAACTTGTCTGTTATTCCAGTTACCTTTTGACTTCCTACTTTAGCATTCCAGTCCCCTATGATGATGAGGACATCATTTTTTGGTGTTAGTTCTAGGAGGTGTTGTAGGTCTTCATAGAACCGGTCCACTTCAGCCTCTTCTGCACATACGCAGCCTCAAATATTGCCATTTTACAGTTCAAATTCATTTTTTTATGTTCTTGGCCCTGATTTTACTAGCTGCTAAGGCAAAGAGTGCTACCGTGTAGGAAACTGTATGGTCTTTGTCTGACAGCAGAAATATTAATTTATTGATGTCAGAAAATTTTTGCAATTGATCTATTATTGCAGTCAAGAATGTACATCTTGGTTCCCAGTACAATGGGCAGACCATGACATAATGAAAAAGATCCTCCACGGAAGTTTTACAGATACAAATACGCTGTTCTTGGGATATTTTTAAGTATCGTCCCTGGAGTAATTCTGTTGGCATAGTCTGGAAATGCAATGCTGTAAATACTGATCTAAGCTTGTATGCGGTAATATTTTCCAGGTATGCAGCTTTGTGCCAGGGACTGAATGATTAAAGAATAATCTATTATGACATCTCCATTAAACACCCATTGCCTCAAATCGCGGTTGCTCCCCAAAGATCACAGTAAATAATCTGGAATTGTATAACGGGAGATAATGTTATGAACAAAATCAGAGCAAATTTTATCTTTACTTAATGGCAATCAACAGCTAAGTTTACCAAGAGATTCAGTTCGCATCAATTGGTATTTCTTCCATGATTTTAATACAGCTAGATGAGTGTGAGCCCTAATTGAGAGGAGGCCAAGTTCTGCCCTTAATAGGGCTGCTGGTGTCCCTTTTGGAGCTACGAAGATACGCCTTAAAAAAAGGTTTTGGATTACGTCCAAGCTAGAAAGCGTTTGTTCTTTCAGCCCCCAAAGTTCTATAGCATACAGTGGGGAATTTCACATTACCCTTTTAAAACCAGTGTTGTACCATCATGGAATAAACCAGTACAGGGATGACCGTTTCAAACATTCCGGTAAGGAGCCATCTCTGAAGCGGTTTGGCATTTCAAACTGCACAGCTTTCTTTTCCCCGCTATTCCTCCCACACATGCACAATTTCCCTAACAGGGTTTTTTTGGGGGGGGAACTGCCCCGCGCCGGAGCCTCCACAAGTTCGGGAACACACAGACCCCCCGGAAAGCGGTTCTGAGAGCCCAGTTGTCCTAAAAGCTCAGAAGACAGGGGGGCGGGCACGAGTGCAGGAGAACCGGGGAAGCTGGAACGTACCCGAACACCGGGGGACCGACGTAGTCCTTCAGGCAAGCGTGAAGACAAACGGGGAGTTTCAGGATCTCCCGGAGGCGACCCCACCCCCAAAGACGCCCAGGCCACCCCACTTGGGAGGTGGGACCAGAGAGAATGACAGGGAAATTACCCAATCAGCGGATGACAGGGGAAAGGGGTGGAGTTCACCGGGTGGAGGGAGATAAATACGGGAAAGCCAAAAAGAGCCGGGGAGGAAGAGC
>NW_015165268.1:79387-79868 GCF_001447785.1 Gekko japonicus | reverse complement strand
TGGAATAGCGAGAGTGCGAAATCTGAGTACGCTGTCACTCCGATAAATGTTGTTGAGAGTGGTGCAACTCTCTCCACTTCAATTCTGAGGCTTTGGCTTCCCCTGTGGGACATCAGGCGACACGGCTGAGGCACCCCTCCCCTCCAGGGAGGATCCCCGGCACGACAATTATGACAAAACTGCAGGTACAAATCCTGCAGTAGCAAATCACCTTGCCTAAAAAGCATGCATCAATCAACTTTTTAATAATGTCACTTTATAGCACATCATTTCCCTCATAATATGTATCTGGCATTTATTTTAATCTTATTTTAATGGGAGTACTTGCAGACAGGCAGTGTCTTTGAATATTTGTATACCTGATGCACAACGCACTCCAAGCACTGTTTTAATACCCATAATAAGAAATAAAGGAGGGATTTGTTTTTTGTTTACTCGTGCAGTTCTGAAAAGACAAAGAAATAATTCACCTAACTGTGTT
>NW_015165268.1:66527-79321 GCF_001447785.1 Gekko japonicus | reverse complement strand
GATTTTGTTCCTATGTAATAATCTGTATGATGAGAAATGACTAATGCTATGAATGGCAATTAGCTGTGGTGCAAAGATGACTAATGGTTTGCCCATCAAAGTGCTCAGGGTATTTTTGTTCAGTTTCTTAGCAGCAATGATTTTTCCCTCCAAGTTTCATTATCTGAGGAAATGGTTAGCAGATGACAGGAAGAGGCTAAACACTCATACCGCGTCACTGGATTTATGGATCCTTCTCAAAGCTTCTGGAGTTTCCATACAGTGGAATGTTGAAAAGAAGAGCACATCCTCCCCACACAGCATAAACATCAATGCTGTTATAAACTGTTCAATTAAATAGATATAGCCAGCTGCAAATCTCCAAAAGCCAAGTGAAGAGAACCCAAGTTAAGAGCTTGTCCAACAATTTGAGGTTTTTCATTATTTACACTTATAGTGAATTACTCATACATTCACTTCAGTTACTTTATTGGCATTGACATTAAAAAGAATAATATACAGAACACAGAAACAAATACCAACCAAAAAAATAAAAAGTGTTCTAAAATAGATTAAAAACCATGTAAAATAAGTCTCAATTTCATATCTCCCAAATGCAAGTTTTGCATTACAATACTGTACTATGTATAAAAAGAGCAGCCTGCAAGAACTTTGGCACAGAAATGGTTGTGTTTTTATCACTGCTGTTTAGTAAATATAGCAATTTGTGTGAGTCAGGAAGCTCTATGATACCACCAAGTAGTGACGATAAAATGTGGTGCCGAATATTGGCATAGTAATGGCGTTCCAATAACACATGAGACACCATTTCAGTTGGCCTGCTTGCACATTATAAACACAGCTCACTCACACATGTGTAGACAGACAGAGGAACAGATAAGTTAACATCCCATTTTGTGGATTGTACTGACTCACTATGTCTACTCCACCCTGAGTCCATGGATGAATCTGCATCTGCTGTGTAAAGCAGTCTTGGTCTGTTGTGGCGCCATTGTAAATTATTCCCCTTTCCCTCCCATTCTGGCTTGGGATAAAAGCTTGCTGCCTGCATCAGACCTCACCATGGAGACCGCAGGGGCATGCAGGAGGGAGAGCACACAAGAGAGGGGGAAGGAGTGGCCTCCTGGGGTGCCGGAAGGGCATTATGCTGCGGGGAGGAAATGGCATCCACAACCCCCCCACACAAAAAGTAAAGGGGGTGTGCCTGGCAGAGGGGGGGCTGGAAAGTGAATTAGCTGGGGAAAAAGCACAAAATACCCAGCGGTTGCCAGGCAGGGTGTTCTGGGGACTGCCCCAGGAAATAACATGGTTCAGGGGTGGGCATGCTTCTAACCCACCAGCAAAGAAACATGATCGGAGAAAAACTGGGGGGGGGGTGTTTGGCTCCAGTTGTCTGCTTATCGCTCACTAAGACTCAGGGGCAGGAAGGAGGAATTGCTCCGGCTGAAAACCAGATCCACATAAGCCGGTGAGATGCCGTAGTGACCTCAGAGTCACCACTAGAGGGCAATAAAAAGATGCAGACAGCTAATGCTGAATTGATACAATACGGGAATCGCTGCAGCAACTAATGCAGACAGAGATTTGTAAGATGATTTGGGACTGCTGGCACAGCGGCAGGAAAGACCAATGCAAATTGGACCCATGTGATAAAGGCAGACTATAATGTAAATAAGATACCTGGTTAGACAGACAGGTGGATGGATGGACAGACAGACAGATAATTCAATAGGTGGCAGTTGCTTACGTACTTTTTGCAACAGGGAACACTATTTCTGGTAATTACAAAGAGTATAAATTAATGCAATACCTCCTTAATTGCCATGCAAAGCATGAAATAACAATGCAAACTGATTTTTTTTTAGGTGGAGGAACTGAAGTACACTAATATACTTTCAATCTTTAAGTGATATATTAGATTAATCAGGTGTCTTTTCATAGAAAAAGAGCTGCAGGAGCTCATTAGCATATGAGGAGCTCATTAGCCCCCGTGGATCCCTTACTTGCTGCTCCGGCGGGGGGGCCGGGGAAGCCAGCAGCAGGGCTCTCCTGGTGTCCCCCGAGCCGCAACACTCCTGCACGGGCCCGGGAGATGCAGTGGTGGGGCTCTCCAGCCTCCCCCGAGCCACAGCGCTTTTAGCGCAGGGAGCTAGGGGCGGGGCTTGCCGCCGCCACCATTAGTGTGAGCTTCTGGGCTGCCAGAGCAGCGCTCCAGCATGCTCTGGCCCCAAAAGACCCCTGAGATTAATTGATTATGTATTGGACTATGCCTACAGATTTCTGTCCTTTCTCCAACCTAAAGCTATTTTGTCAGCAACTGAGGTAAAATAATTTCAGTTTCGCATTTTCTTCCATTGCACTGCAATCCTATATAGAACTCCTCCAGTCTAAGCCCATGAAAATGAATAGGCTTAGACAGGAGTAACTCTATTTAGGATTGCACAATGTCAGGTGTTCCAATTGCCAGAAATATGTATTTTAATCAGTAATTTAATTTGTTTCATATCTAACACTCTTTTATTCACAGCACAAAGCTAAACCTCAAGAGACTGCTCAGACTTAACTACATATCATAGTTCCCCAGGAACATCCCCAGGTTAGATAAAGAGGCATGTTCAGAAGTTCTAAACTTTCCAAGCATAGGTAAAGGTAAAGGTTTCCCTTGCTTGAAAGCCAGTCGAATCCAACTCTAGGGATGTGGTGCTCATCTCCGTTTCCAAGCCGAAGAGCCAGCGCTGTCCGAAGACGTTACCGTGGTCATGTGGCCAGCATGACTAGATGCCGAGGTGCATGGAACGCTGTTACCTTCCCACCAAAGTGGTACCTATTTATCTACTTGCAATTTCTTGCTTTCGAATGGCTAGGTTGGCAGGAGCTGAGACCAGAGACAGGAGCTCACTCCGTCATGCGGCACTTGGGTCTCAAACTGCTGAACTACCGATCTTCTGGTCTGCAGTTCAGTGTCTTAACCATTTGAGCCATTGCAGCCCTTTCCAAGCATCCACAGAGCTAATTTAGATCATACTACAGAATAGAGAGAAGGGCTTAAACCTAATCCCAAACATACACACAGGGGTGTCCCCTCAACAAAAAATGGCTTTTAGAACAGCAATACTGGCCTTATTCAGTGCTGCAAACATACCAATGAGCTATGTGTTTTGTTTCCATGGCAAGGCAAATGGCACCCCCGGGACCATCTCAAGTTTGAAAAACAGTGTATGGGGACAGTCTAAAGCCTGCTCTGTACTCACCATCACCCCAGCCCAAGTTGGACCTGCACATTCATGGAAAGACTTCAGAACACAATCTCCCAACCAGCTCAGTGACATCTACTGGGAAAAGGTAACATGTAGTTAGGCCCTAAATAAATAAGATTCAACAATGACATTCTCTTGAGAGTGGCCCCTTCATCCAATGTAAGAAGCCTTTCGCCAGTGTGACAGGTGAGTTCTACTAGTGGAAGGTTACTAGCACTGAGAAAAGACTCATTATGTTGGAGGAAGGCTCCAGTGTTAATGGAATGGAGTCACATTTTAGTATTCTTTTAGTTATCATTGAAAAGTTCTGTGTTATATCTCTGAAAAGGTAAAAGGTGAAAAACAAGAATGGATCCCTGTCAAGCTGGGTGTTCTAAGCTGAATGGATCAAACACACCAACAAACAGAAGAATGACATTTAAAAAATGGACTGCATGTTGGCAGTTCATGGATGAAGAGAAATTAGATGGGTCTAAACTTGAGAAATGCAGAATCATCTACATCATTATCTGACAAAGGAAGCTTTGACCATCAAAACATTACACCTCAAAATCTTGTTGCTCTCTAAGGTACTAAAGGATTTGAATCTCGCTGTTCTACATTAGGATTGCACAACATCTGCCTCACTAATACAAACAGTGTCCACCAGTTATGCATGGCAGCCAATCAGGGCCTCAACAATAACCCTTTGGTTATGCTTAGAACTGTAAGCAACCCTAAGCAGGATACTTCTACTCCCAGGGAAGTGTCCTTAGAATTGCACCCTGGGTCAAGTACCTGTCAGGCCATAATACATGCCGGGTTCAGTTCATAAGTTGTAGAGTCTGATTTACATGCTCTAACTTTTCAACTAATTGAGGATAAAAGCCTTGGGCAAACCACTGCAGTTGGGGTTTCATAGTACAGGCACCCCAACGTTTGTGTTTTCCCCGAGAAGAGATCTTTGTGTTATATTGGTGATGGAAAGTGCCATCAAGTCACAGTTGACTTATGGCAACCCATCCTAGGGTTTTCAAGGTGAGAGGAGAACATAGGTGGTTTGCCACTGTCTGCCTTTGCATAGCAATCCTGGGCTTCCTTGGTGGTTTCCCATTCAGATACTAACTGCTGCTGACCCTGCTTAGCTTCTGAGATCTCATGAGATCTGGGCTATCCAAGTCAGGGCTTGTGTTGTATTACAAATACCTTAATAAAATATACATCAGAAAAGATCCAAGGATGCATGTATATTTCCTTTTGTTTAGCTTTCTTTCTTTTTTTTTTAATGTGCTTCTGGGATCCCGCATATTTCCTTTTGTTTAGCTTTTTTTTTTTTTAATGTGCTTCTGGGATCCCCAGACTGTTGTTTGAATTGCTCTGGGTTAAAAAACAATTGTTCAGTAATTAGGCACAAGAGCTTTTCAAAGAGGAAGTCAGGCGAAAGTAGTGCATGCAACCCTACAGCTTTCCCCTTACGGCTTTCCCTTTGTAACTTCTCTGATGAGCCATTCATACAACAGAGCAAATGTTAGACATCAGGAAACTGGTTCAGTTTGGAAGAACTGTTAATTTTGTTGTGAAGTGCTGATTGTGGTTATTGGAAGTAATTTCTGTAGGCAGCATTTTGCACTATGTGTGAAATATTTCATGAAAGGATTTGGTTTTAATATTTGGCTATTGTGAGTGGATTTTTAATCTGTTAGCTACTTTGAACATTTTGAAGACAAGTGAGATACACACAAGTAAAAGCAACATCTATTCCCTCAACAAATGTTTTACTTCTCAACATTTTGTTCAGTACAGCAATGAAGCAAAATCTTTTAAAATAGTATCCTAGGATATTGTGCCACATTTCCCAATTTGAAGCATGTATTTTAGTGCTGGAGAAAGGAGCATTTCCATTGCACACTTAACAAGTGTGACTCACTGCCTACTCTTTACAAAATATTTTGGGGAAGAAAATTAAAAAATGCACTAGGCACTAAAAGACTTTTCTGGGCGCATAGTAACTCATTCAAAGTATCAGTACAGAAATGGCAAAAGACCATAAAATAAGCTCCCATTATTATGAGTAAGGATCCCCCCCTGCTGTGATGAATATCTACTTCCAAATCACTGAAGAAAAAAAGTTAAGTATGCTTCACCATGGTGAAACATGGATCAGATTGTAGAATTCAACCTTAATATGCAAATCATTTCATTGATAAAGTAACATATTGATCTTTGAAGAATAATGCAGAGTGAAGGCTTAAATCTATAATGCTGACAACAGCAGAGGAAATCAATAACAGACAAGAGATTCAATGCAAAAGCCTGCTAAAACAATACTGTTAAAATAACCATCACGGTCCAATATCCAGAGTTTATAGACAAAGAGATAAGGACTTTTTAAAAAGGCCAGTTATGCCAATGAGCCTTTATTGCTGATTTCCTGTGTTATCAACACCAATAATACTCACATATGTCAAAGTGCTCTGGAAAAATAAAAATGATATTGTAAGCCTACTGCCTGAAAGACATATGAACTCCTTTCCAAGTTAGACTTCAGAAACAATGCAAAACATGATTGCACAGTCTCAAAGGCAGACAATGGTAGCTCTTGAAGTATTACAGTTTCAAGAGGACATTATATAAAAGCAGACTCAAATAACCACTTAAAACAGCCAGGTCTTTTCAGATAGAAACTGGAGAACTGCCATAGCACTGCCATAGTTTGGCATCTTCTTGTGGGGGGGGGGCAACTAGTAAGTTGGATGAAATGTTGTTGGCTCATAGATTTAGGTGAAATAAAGGTTTCAATGTGAACTAAAGAGGTAGGGACTAGGGAGGGATGTCTGTGAATCTGAAGAATGCAGACGACTATTTGGTCCAGTCAATTAGGGTGCTGGTTTTACAGACCCTTAAATATGTAGTTAAAATTTCTGGACTGTGTTCCCTGCTTGTTGTTTATTTCGTCATTCAGCTTGGAGGAAGAACAGATAAGGCACATGGCCTGGGTTACACATCAAATCTGGAATCTGGAATGAAATATCCATTGCTAGGATTCTTTGATCCATGTTCAAGTTTTAATGTAAGGCAGCGGGCAACTCATGATACTCCCCAACACAATAATAAATGGTTCCCTCCCCTTCTCTAGTTGCAAAAGGCTTGCCTTTTTGAAACTCTAAGAAGGCAGCCTATCTCCTCATCCCTACTGCATATAACCCACGTAGCTGGAAGAAATCATGCTGAAGAGGGGTAAGGGAGAACAGCACTGGAAAACAGACCAGAAAGAGTTGATTCTTGTCCATACACCTCTTACAAAAAATGTTGAAAAGTTTTTGTAAGAATGCTATGGATAAAAGGCTCATTAGAGATGCTATGAAATATGTATTAGTAGCTGTAGGTAAATTGTGTTAAACAGGCAACAGGTCTGTAGATATATATATAGATATAGGTGTGGATCCAGCCAAAAAATTCACTTGATCAAAGAATTTCTGCCTGCAGAATATGACTTTCTCACATCCCCCTCAGGAACAGCATTGGGGGGGGGGCATTTTGGGCTACAGTGGGAAAGGGAAGTGAAGATGATGCTTCATGGGGGGAAATCCTCCCACTTACAGATGCAATGAAGTGGATCCAAGTGAACACAGGTTTAAGGATAGATTTGAATAGGTAATTGACAGGCAATAGTTCACTCAGTGTGGTGCATGAAAGATAGCATGGACTATGCTATACATGAGAAAAGGAACAATGTCCAATAGCTAGGCAATGGGTAAGCTCATTGTGGATTCAGTACGCAATAAAAGTGTGGAATAACTATTCAGGGAAATTGCACATTCAAAAAAATCATCCTGAAAATAAAATGCCGGTGTTTGCATCTGGTAATGCTTTGAAGCTGGGGATTTGTTTGCCTCAACCCAATAGTTTCAAATGGAGCACAAGGCTCATGGGATAGCTCTTCTGTGGGTCCAATGAGGAGGCGAGGCTCACAAGCATATATATGGGCTGCACCTCCCCTATGCAGGCTTTTGCTGCTGGCTGCTGATATACCTCCTCTCCTTTTTTGACATCTCCACATTAGCTGGTTGCCATTCAGGGCCGAGAGGAATTTTTTGGCCTTCTCTGGAGTGGCTACGGGGGGGGGGGATCTTTTTCACCTGCTTTGTGATGCCTTGGAGGAGGTTGGGCTAAATAGGCCTTGTCTTTGACTATTTAGGCCATAACTAGTTTGGCAGGGATAAGGCACGTTGCTCCTGATAGGTAGAAATGATCAGCAAGCACCCTGAGACTTCAAGAGTGATGGAGGGCATGTCCGAAACAGTGCATCACTAACTGTGTGGTAGGGGGTGGCTGGGAATGAGTGTCCTGGATGCTGAGCAACATCTTCCCAAATCTGGCAGTGGCTTTACAAAGCATCAGAGGATGGGGATGGTCGCGTCTTGGTATATTGTATGCAGATGATGATAAATGAGGCCAACAGAAGATGCTGACTGTCATTGGAGTCAGGTGAATGCACCCAACAAAGGCAGCCTAGCACAGCCTGCCTGATTAGAGCAGCATAATTAAATTAATTAGTTAAACCCAAACTGGTATCTCATGTCTTCTGGGGGGGGGGCGTTCCTGAGTCAAATATATGGGGGGGAACCTAAAATATTTTTCATATTTCCTGGGCTCCTGAGAGAACTGTTTTCAATGCTAGGGCTTACATGTAATATGTCTAAAAGAGCAATAAAGAATATTCTTCTTTACCAACTGAATGATGGCAGGCACCCCTCATTTGAATTTATGGACAAAGGGCTCCCAAAGTAAAGGATAACTTCTAGGCAAACACGATTAAAACTAGAATGTTCCCTTAGGATGACTAATGAGTTATAATAGACACGTTATCAAATGGCCCCTAGATGTAGGGTTTGGCTTTATTGCCTACTCAGATATAATAGCTGCTTGAGACCTGGGACCTCTTGATTTCAAAATTCAGCACTAATGATTGGCTAGGCAGTAAGCATTTAAACCCATAACAGCTGGACAGTGAGTAAATATGGCTGTTGTTTCAACTAGTACTTTCTTTTTAGTTTTTGCCCTCTGCTTTTTATATCAAAATATGTGCTGCAACTTCCATGAAGAAGAAGCCTGACGTTTTTCTTATGTCACTCTGTAAGTTGCTGTGTGCATTGATGGATGACATCAGCCGAAATAAATAAATATATGAGGTCATCATAGGCCAATTTCATTTCTACACACTAAATCCAGCAAAAATTAATTGTGATTCTGTCTGTTGAAATCAATGGACTGGAACTCATCAATGTGACCAATCTAACTAGTCCTGCTGGAATCAATGGCACTTAAATTAATCGTAACAATATCCTGCTCCATGACATTCAATAGTGACTCAATTGTGCTGTATTGTCCCTGCTGTAAATTTCTTCGAACACCAGGGTATTCTTTCAGAGAATAGCAGTGTTGACCTACATTGCTCAAATTATCCCTGGAAGCAGAATTTGATTTAATTGCATATTCAATTATAATATTTGCATCTTCCAGCTTGAGCTTTGATCTTTTATTTCATGGGGAAGAACTGACCAACGTGGCACACACAAAAAAAAATTGGCTTCTTTTAGGTGAATTTCAGTTGGCTTATTTTGGTTAATTACACCAGTTATTGTTATACAAATTGGCTACTAACGCATAAATGGTCACCATTCAAATGCACTACAGACTGGAAATTATTGATAGGGCAAGCACAGCTCCCTTGTGCAGGGAGCAAGAATTATAGGACAGAATGATTAAAAATTTATGGTTTTTCAGAAGAAAAAGTATGCAGTGAAATAGTGAAGCAGAATATGAAATGAAATATGCAAACAGAATAATTTTCTGTGGTAGCCTGGTTGCTGATATGATTCTGTATGGAATTGCCGTAGCAATGGAGATTCCAGATAGCCCAGGGCAATCCATTTTGTCTCCATTGTTAGCTGTGGTTTCCATTTCTCACCTGATGTGCATTGAGGTCCCGCCCCCTTCTGTGTTCTCACATGACCTTCAGGATTGTCTACCCACCCTGTTTTTTAAAATTTTTTTGAAGAGCATGCATTAATTATATGCAGCATAACCCAATCTCTTAATTATAAAAAACTCCACATTTTTGCAGACACCTCCAATAATTCTCTCCTCACACTCTAAAAAAGCAGGCCGTGATTCTCTTTTGTTAAAACAACCAAAAACCCAGAAATATGAGTAATCCTGCATAGGAATAATGCAATAACTATACAACATGGGGGGGGAAATACTTCTCCCATCTAATCTGTTTAAAAGCAGGGCAATTCTCTTCTGCTATGTTAATTTCTGCAGGGGACTGGTCCCTTGCAGTCATCAGCAAATGAACAGAGTAACTGACTAGGACTTGATTTGATTATGCTATTTCCCTTTCAGAAACAAGAAACTGCTAGTGCTGATAGCGTCCTGCCCAGCAAACAACAAAAGTTTTGACAAGTTTAAAATAAAACATATTTATGCCTGTGAATGTGTGTGGAACGAAAGAGCTGTGTGGCATCCTGCTTATTGGGGAGACTGTTTCTCCTTTAAAATACACTCCCTGTACATGAACTTTGTTGATTTCTGCTGCCACCAGGAATTAAAATTCCAAATCTCTCTATTTTTGGTAGAATGACCCAGTGTCTGAGTGTTTCAGAGGACTATGTGGCCCTGAGGAAGGACTGTTCTGATTGCTGGGATAAGTTTAAACAAATAATGATTTATTTATAAAAGAACAAAATAAGTTTCTGGGTATTTTTGAACTGATGTTGAAGAAAGAAAATATAACTGACAAAGCTTGGCATCACACACAGTCTTTCACACCAAAATTTAACTCTGACAGGCTAATCTCTCTTTCTCATAACCACACAAGCTAAATTCTCTTGCTCATATAGCCACACAGGCTACAACTCTGCCTTTATTAGCCACACAGGCTAATCTCTTTCATACAGCCACACGGGTTAAACTCCAACTGCTTCCTCTGTCATACAGACTCTCTAAAAAAAAACTGTCCACACTCGTCTCTTCATGAATACTGAATCCCCTCATAGACATCTCTCCTCCCACACTCTCAATCATCAGCCAATCACATCACACTTATCTCCCTCTATCACTTTCCTTACACTACTCCAGTCAAACTAAACATTTAAAGAAACACACACACCAAAACATGAAATCATTACAGACTGTTAACAATCTGTGCACAAAGACCACAATATTATGTTGAATTATGAAGAAAAAAACCCTGCACTAGTTGGGTTGGCAATGCATGGAAAATTCTTGGTGTGGAAGCAGCCCAAATTGCTCTGTTTCAGTTTTACTTCCAGTGGTGACAATCTCATTTATGTGATGAAGGAAAGGGTTGATGTCCTCCTGTTCCACAATACTCCTAAAACAATGTGTGGTTTCAGGTGTTCCACGGAGAGGCTCATAGCTGCCAGAGTCACATGATCTAAGAATGATTATATAAATCACCCCAGACTAAACCCATTGATTTCTCTGCATAGGATCGCACTGTTAAAGCACACCATATATGTATCTCTCAATGGAGCTGTTTCGTTGCACACTCTTTAGGTGCATCACATAACCGAGGGGCACATGCCTACTCTTCCAAATTATGATTTACAGAACCATTATGAGTAACGTAAAAATAAGGCTAAATCTCTATAAAATAATAAATAATCCTCCTTTATAAAGAAGACATAATTCAAGATATAAATAAAGGGAACCACACTTTTACATATTAAGTGTTATGTAGTAACTGTTATACTTAGTCCTGTATATTGTAACATTTATTCCTTATCCATCCTGAAAACATAAGTGGGTTCCCCACCACGAGTCACTGAATGTGGCACAAAACTCAAGAGTAAATCATCCCAATCAAGCTCCTGAGAACTTAGAGGATTTTAGAAGGGGAGATGGGGAGGGTAAGATGACCTCTTCCCTGCAACTTCTTGAAAATAATTGAAATGTGTCTGCTTGAAGAAAAACCACTTGTTGCACAGTTTACCTTGTTCCTCTTCTAGCCAATTCATTGCTTCAGCGGGTGTTCCATCTGACCTAGTGACAGATAAATTAGAAGTTCATGTTTACACCTGCTTTGCTCTGACCTCTGTTCTAGTGTGTGATAAAGCTAAATCCCAGCCTATCAGGTCAGAAAAACAGGATATGCAACAATTTAGCTGGGCTGAGCCATCTCCTTCAGTTTAGCTTGCAGTCCATTTCAGCGGAATGATAGGAAGTCAAAAAGGTAGATAGTCCTTGCTGTTTTCAGTACATCCTTTCTTAAGGGATGACCTTTCCATTAGACATGGTATAGTGACCTGCACTGTGGGAAGCTGTTCAAAGAGAGTTCGTCTTGGGTTTTTTTCTACCAAATGGATTTATTTGTCTGGAAAGCAAATCATTAGCTGTCTACTAGTCTGTTCGGGGTCGTTCCTATCAAAAGCCTCAAACCTCTTGAAACACTGGAAGTAAGCCAGCTAAATACACATTCTTTTCTAAAACTCAGATCTAAAATCTGTATGGTGAGGTTACATGTACCTCAACTTCTCAGTCTCCATGGGAGTAAGATTGATCTATTGCAAGGACGGAAGAAATGTAGACAGCAGTCTCCAAGTAAGATGAACTAGCAACTCATTCCAGGGGTGGGAAAATGAGCCTTGTTGCATTGCCATAATATTTTAATGAGACCATTTTACTTACATTTAACTTTATAACTCAGCATCTTTTCTCCCTTCCAAGCTTTCTTTTTTCACTTGTCAAGAAATATACATTGTTAGTATTACAATTAACAATGGTGTAATTTTGGTTGTAACGTGTCAAGTTATATGCACTTAGGGCACATTGATATCAATGGGACTTCAATACTGGTAACAAAGAATAGGATTCCAGCTTTTCACAGTTTATTGTTTGTTGCTTTCACTCCTACTTTGCTCAACATTGACAACATATTTAATAATTTGCCATTCTTCATCCTACATATTATTATTGTTGTTGTTGTCATTCTTGTTGTTCTTGTTGTTGTTGTTGGAGTTGTTGTTAATCAGGGGTCTTTTTGTAGAAAAAGAGGTGCAGGAGCACATTAGCATAACTCATTAGCATAACTTATTTGCATATGCCACACACCCTGACATCACCGGAAGTGTGTCAGAAGGCAACACCCACCTCTCAGGCTCCACCCCAAAAATCTCCAGGTATTTCCCAACTCACATTCAAAACTGGGTCTCCCAAATCCTTGTCTGAAACACTAACCACTACACAATACTTCAGGGGGCAGCAGCTGCTGAGCGTTAGCAAGCAGCTGGGCCTGCATGAGTTATGCAAGTTGCATGGTGTCAAGTTGTTCAGTGGCTGCTGTCAGGCCTGACATGCTCTCTTCCCCCTACATTTTACTTACAGAATCAAATGCTTGAAGGCTGGAAATACTGCTGTGGTTGACAAACATTGGCCACTGAGATAATTCCTTTGATATAGCTATAGGTGCTGCTTCTATTATGGGTGAGGGTTGACTGAACTGGAAATGTTGGTGACTGAACCTGGGACCTT
>NW_015165268.1:55868-64541 GCF_001447785.1 Gekko japonicus | reverse complement strand
GAGGGTAAGTTGCTTCCTCCCCACCTCTCCCCACCCCTGCCTGCCTGGGGCCAGGGAGGGCCTTGGCAGGGCTTCCTCTCAGTCCTGCCGGCCTTGCAGGTCCACCGCCGGGCCCCTGATGTCAGGGGGTGTGGCATATGCTAATGGGTTATGCTAATGAGTTCCCCTAGCTCTTTTTCTACGAAACGACCCCTGCTCACACACATTCTTTTTCTTTGCAAAGCCCTCCCTCCTTCCTCAGGCAGGCTGTGGAGGCACTTTTTACACACACAAAGAAACGTTTTTTTCTTTGCAACCCCCCCCCCTCTCAGGCAGGCTGTAGAAGCATACTTTACACACACACAAACAAACGTGGGGTTTTTTTTCTTTGCAAACCCCTCCCTCCTTTTTAATTTGCATACCCCTCCCTCCTTCTTCAGGCAGGCTGTGGAGGCACATTTTATACACACAAACAAACATTTTTTTCTTTGCAACCCCCCCCCCTCGGAGGCACATTTTACACACACACATTTTTTTTTAACTCTTAGCAAGGGCCTGGAAAAACAGGGAGGGAGGTTGCAGAGGCCTTTTCTAGGCCTGGAAAGGCAGGGAGGGGAACCAAACCGGAACTTACCTTCCTTCTTCTTTCTCTTCGCAGCCGGACTTGGGAGTGGGGGGGGGGGCTTGCTACATTTCCCCACCCCCTCACCTCCTCTCTCCCAGAGTGATGCTCCTGTGAGCTCCGGCCCCAAAAGAGGCCTGATAATAATAATATACAGATGCAAAGAAAATCTGTAAATTGAAACACTACAGAATCATTACATTGAAAGGAATTAAAAACATAACAGTGATATAGATGTACTAACCAAAGTTATCTAGTTAATGACCTCCGTATACTTAGAGATCTTCATCTTATGCCTATCCTTAAGTGAAGGAAAAATTGGAGAGCTAATTGCAATGTGTAATGGGGTTCAGGTCAGGTAGTCTATATACTCCGACCACTAATGAGTGGCCACACAAGAGAAAGCCAGAATCTCTGCCTGTAAGGCAGAGATGTTCCGCCAGGCATTTGGTTGAGGACAGCAATGGTTTACATCATGGCTGGCACCCTCCCTTACCTGAATCTCCTACTCCTCTTGAGTTATTCCCTCCCCATGCCCACGAAACACTCACAATCCAGGATTGGGAGGGCACTACAAAATATAAATTTGCCATTTGCTTTTCCTGTGTATACTATGTTGGGATAGTTTTTATGGTTTTAATTATTTTAAATTTGACCATCACCTAGAGCCCCACATTTGTGGAGATTAGGGGATTCATAAATGTAATGAAATAAATAAAATAAATTTAAAAATTGCAGATCTGAGGAAGCACATTTATTTATTTATTTTATCAATTTATACCCCACCCTCCCCGCGGAAGCAGGCTCAGGACAGCTGATATTAACCAGTAATCACTGGTTTGCATTGAAAACTACTATGCAGGTGCACCATAGAGACAGCTGCCCTGCTTGGTGTGGTGTCACCTAACAGCTGTCACTTGTATATGCAAGCATCATTTACACACCTCAGTTGCTGCTCAGTAGTAGCCAGGCACTCTTGAGTGGAATTAGCTAACTCTAAGGTGTAATAACCACAGGGTCTGTGCACAGAATTTTTAATTATTATTACTTAAAGGTTTTTTCCCAGGTATGTTCTCTAATCCTTCCCCTATGTAGATCAGCAGTAGAACATCTGCTTGAAATCCAGGTCCCAAATTCAATCCCCAGCATCTACAGCTAAAAGGATCAGGTGGTAGCTGATGGAAAAGGCCTCTGCTTGAGAGTCTGGAGAGCCACTGCCAGTCTGATTAGACAATACTGACTGCAATGGACCAATGGAGAAGGATTGTGGTTCAGTGGAAGAGCATCTGCTTTGCATGCAGATGGTCCCAGGTTCAATCCCTGACATCTCCAGTTAAAAGGTTCAGGCAATAGGTGATGTGAAAGACCTCTCCCTGAGACCCACTACCAGTCAGAGCAAACAATACTTACCAAGGGTCTGATTCAGTATAAGGCAGCTTAATGTGTGTATCATAAGGCAACTTTGTGTGTGTGTGTGTATGTGTGTTTAAACTCTGCAAAGCAGAGACTGCCTATCCTGAGGAAAGGAGTGTGGAGCACAGCAAGACTATATGCACCAACACTAAACTCTGTGACAGCTCTTCCCACCATATAGAACATACCAGCCAAGTATTTGTCTCTTTCCAAAGGCACCAGATATAGATTTAAACGTCTGTCTATGATCTCCTGGTCTGCCTTCTGCTAAATTGATTTTGATTCCTGTAGGGTATTTTCTCATGCCTGCTCTCAGTGAATGGAATTGCTAAAGCAAGCAGTACCCCTAAGTTAAGTGGATCAAAAAGTTCCCTCCAGGTAGGATTGCCATATCCCCCAGTTTGGCGGGGGTTACCCGCTTTTTTGCAGGTTCAACCCACCGCCAGCCATTTGGCCAGCGGGGAAGCCCCGCCCCCAAGCCCCAACACCCATAACTACCCACAGCTGTGGGCCCTGCACCTGATCTCTGAGCAGCATTGCTGCTTGGAGATCGGGTGCATGGGGCCCTCCGGCTATGGCTCACAGCCGGCAGGACCATCCCCATGGGGGCAGGGCTTGGAGCTGGGATGTCCCCAACATGATGTCATCATGTTGGGGATGCCCCACCCCCTCCAGGAACACCCCAAAAAGTCCCCTGCTGGGGACAAAGATGGGCCTGGCAACCCTACCTCCAAGTCAGGAATGTGATTGGGAATAATAATGCTGCATGGTTCCTACCAATTATGAGTCTCTCTACCGGCTGCCCCTCCCCTTTCTTTTGCTTCCCCAAAGAAACAGAACTTTAAAGATAGTACAGGAAACTGGAAACTGAAAGCAAAGTGCAGGTGTAGACATTGTGGTGCCATGAGGGGGAGCCTGATCCATCATAATTGGCTTCGGTTCAAAAGCTGGAAAATATAATTTGGATTAATTTCCCTTCCAATATTAGTGAACAGGATGTGTAGCCTCAGATTTTGATTACTTGTTATCCAAATATACTTCCCTAGTAAACACCAGATGCCATCACCTTGGGGCACATTACCAAGAGATTATGAGTACTATCAGTTGGAAAGTTCCCATATATACCTCACTGCAGGGCTCTTTTTGTAGAAAAAGCCCAGCAGGAACTCATTAGCATAGTAGGCCACACCCAACAGCAGGACTCCTTAGCATATTGGGCCACACCCCTGACAGCGCAGCTCATTAGCACATTAGGCTGCACCCACATGTTACCAGAAGTGTGGTTATCCAGCCACACCCACCTTTTGCTTGTTATTCTGTTTACCTTGTTTGTTGTCAAAGCCCAGGGCCTTTTTTTGTAGCAGGAACTCCTTTGCATGTTAGGCCACACACCCCTAATGCAGCCAATCTTAATGAGTTTCTGCTGTGGGGTGTGGCCTATTATGCTAATGAGTTTCTGCTGGGTGTGGCCAACTTGGGAGCCAGCGTTCCTGCCCAAAAATAGCCCTGGGTATAACTCTGATTAGGAATGTACTGCTAATGAGGATCCAATTGACCATGATCCCAGGGGATTCTGGCTCTTCTCCAGTAATTAGTTCTTGTACTAGGCAAAAGCAGTAGTCATCTATAATGACTAAGGGATCACTGTGCAGGTACAAAACTATGCCTGAAACAAACTTTGCCAAGGAACAAGCTTGCTTGATATGCAGTCAAGGCACTTCAAGCAAGGCAGCCACATTCTGAGCAACCTGAAGTTTCTGAAGCACTTTCAAGGGCAGCCCTGCATAGAGCAGATTTCAGTAGTCGGGAGGTGACTGTTGTATTAATCACTGTGGTGCAGCACTCCAGCACGGACCCCGGAAAGGTGGCGTCAGGCCTCCTTAGGCCTCCCCAGGGCCACAGCACTCTGGCATGGGCCCTGGGAGGCAGGCGACAGGCCGCATCATGGGGAGCTAGGGGCGGGACTTGCTGCCACTGCCATTTTTGCCAGCTCCTGGGCTCCTGGAGTGGCGCTCCGGTGCGCTCCGGCCCCAAAAGACCCCTGGAGACAGTCCTTGAAGTACCCAACTCCCAAACTTAAGGGTTGGTATAGTATTGTGATCTGATGCAGACAATAACTCATCTTCATCCCTCTACTGATTATTACTGTACATTTTTGATGTCTGATTTTTATGCTGCTGGATTTGTTGTTTTGTTTTAACAGTTTACTTCCGGCTATTCTTTTAGTTGTTGTAACTTTGTCCAAAGTCAAATGGCAAGGGGATAAATAAATGGGCAGAGTAATACTCTGCCTTGCCTGAGCTCTGGTGGCTGGACATGGCACAACTATGGCTCAACTATGGCACAACACAGACTTTTATGGCACAACACAGACTTTATTCAGCTGCAAATCATGGCAGGGTCTGAAGATTCCATTTGCTACCTCCCTGGGGCCATGGGGAGAAGGATCCCCTTGCACAGCATGTGTCAAAATGGGGTGGAGTTGCAGATGGAACTTGGAAGGGCTGGCTGGGTACAATGCTCCACTCCAAGAGGAGGGCTGGGATAGCAAACTGAGCAGAGTGTGTGAGTGTGGGGAGGTGGGATTAGCCACACCCAGAGGTGTGTTGAAGTGCACAGGGATTGTTTGTGATGCTGCTCAAGGCTCTGATTCTGCAAGGAAATGAGACAAAGGGTCTCCTGGCAAGCTTGTCCACCACGAAGCGTAGATCAGCTTCCAGACCACCCCCCAAATCCTGTCCTCTGCCAAGGGCGAGAAACTAGCAAAGGACTGAGCCTACAACCCAGTGTAAGCCTAACCCCCCCCCCACAGTCCTGGGATGTTTTCCCATGTCAGGGGGCATGGTGCTGGGAGGCCATGGCTCATGTCACTCATGCAAAACTCAGTGCTGGTTTTGAGTGTGAGAGGTGCAGTTGTTTGGGAAGCATCCAGCCTCAAGCGAGGGGAACAGGGGATCAGGTTTGAGTTCCTTGCCCTTGCTTACCTGTCAGTGCATGGTTGCCCTTTTGGGTCAAGCTTCCAAAGTGGGGTGTCTATTAGAGTATGGACTTTGCTCTCCTCCTTGGGTGTTAGTGCTAAGTGCTTGCCCAGGAATGCTAAGTGCCCTCTCTGTGCTTTTCCTATCACCAAAGTGCCTCACCTCTTGCTCTAAAACCACATTGTAGAGAGCTCTGTGACAGAGTCTCGTGCCATGCATTCTAACAACTAAGTTGTAAGATGTCTTGGCTGAGTTTTTTGTCAGGTGTGATGCCGCGATTCAGTACTGGGGAGGGGGCTTGGCTGCCTCTGGGGAGGGAGGTGATTGGTAGCACCAATAGTGGGCATCCTGAGTTCCTCCAAGCCTAATGGGCACGGCTGCAGCAGAGGAACACTTGATTGTTCAGTTCAATTGGCGCCTATGGGCTACACCATATTTTTTGTTGGTGTAACTTTCTGCCTCTGACAGGGGGCATTCCCAGGGGGCATTCCCAGCAGGGCTCAGGAAGCCAACTAATTCCAGTCACACCCCAGGAACCACCCAGAACCATGCCAATGCAGGAGCCTATGCTTTGGTTGTGCCAAAAGGCAGCCACCATAGTGCTGCTCCAGTACCCGAGAGCCATGGAGTGCCACTGGGGGCCTGAACCATCGTAACTGGCTCTTACGCTGGTATATCGGAGATACATCAACACAAAGGTCCATTGGCTCCCTCAGCGCTTTCACCCCCTACCTGAGGATTGCACTAAATAGTGTATCTGGCTGCTTTTGATAGCATCCTACTGCAAGCATATAAGTAGAAGTAAAAATTTCCTGCATATACTCACATGCATGATGGGAAATGTCGGCAACTGTGATTTCAATGGAATATCTTCACATGTGAAATTCATAGCTGCCTTTAGTCCAAATATTCTAATAATTGCAAGATTTTTTTCCCTTCTGAAATGACTGGTATAGAAGTTAGATTCCAAGGTTCTTATCAAAGTCTACAATGATGTAAATGTTAGGGAGGGAAATTTAACAGCAGTACAGTGAAAGTATATGTAGATAATATATCTCTGAGAGATGGCTATCTTTGCTGCTTTGCAGAGAAATTATTTCTGTCAAAGTTTGGAAGAATTGTCGTACTGTTCCCAGCATTTTTGCTGCATTTTTTTTTAACGATTTCCCCTGCCCTTACAATTTTCTTTTTATGGGTGCAAATCCTAGTTATCTGAGAACTTTAAAAAGGTTAGTCATCATTAATCATGATCATACTGCTACGCATAATTGTCAGTTCAGCTATCTCATGTAACCGTACCTCAAAAGTGCCTCTAGTTCTGGTAAATGGATTCTAAACATTATCTCAGCCTGAAAAGAGTGAAGTCTCCATGATGTTCTTTATTTTAACCATCACTGTCTGTCTTAGCCACATGCATCCCTGGCAATGGTTTCCCAGAAATGAGCCCTGTCAAATAAGTTAAATGACTTTTAGCTCTGAAATCTCTTTCATCAGCTTTGGCAATATATATATAGGCATCATGACATTGAACTGTACTTCATACGGATGGCTTAAATCATTACTTGCCACCCAGGCTGACCAGAAAGCTCTCTGAAATAATTTCACCACACAGAGAGGACTGCATGGCATAGCTGAACATTGGTCTCAGGGAAGCTGGTAAAAAGCAACTGGATTTCTTTTGAGCTCACAAAGTTGACATTCAATTGGTACCACTGTGAAGCTTCCAGCAGCTTCACGGTTGCTAGCCAATAGCTCTTATCTACTTTTAGATATACTTTGTCTTAGAGTAGGGGCATATACCTCAGACATTTTTGTTATGCTTTCCTGTCCTTTGGCTCCTTCTTCCCTCTGCTTACAACACTTCAGGATGCTGAACTCAGCTAATGAAACCCAAGTCCTGCACTGGCACTCTTTTGCATTTCTAGATACTAGCTGTGCTACTCATTGCTCATCTCTGTATAGGCAACTGTGACAGGCCTTTTCTACCGAGGCGCAGGGCTTTTTTTGTAGAAAAAGCCCAGCAGGAACTCATTAGCATAATAGGCCACACCCAACAGCAGACACTTATTAGCATATTAGGCCACACCCTTGACAGCACAGCACATTAGCATATTAGGCCGCACCCCCATGTTACCAGAAATGTGGTCATCCAGCCACACACCCCTTTTGCTTCTTATTCTGTTTACCTTGTTGTCAAAACCAGAGCTTTTTTTGTAGCAGGAACTCCTTTGCATGTTAGGCCACACACCCCTAATGTAGCCAATCCTAATGAGTTTCTGCTGTTGGGTGTGGCCTATTATGCTAATGAGTTCCTGCTGGGTGTGGCCAACTCAGGAGCCAGCCGGAACTCCTTTCCTGTGCGTTCCTGCCCAAAAATAGCCCTGACCGAGGGGACCCACACAGCCTTCTATGATTTGTGGGAAACTAGGGCCCTGGTCACATGGGCCAGATATCACAGGAGGGAGGCATGGCTGTTTGTCCCGGAGCGAACTACCACATGGCCGCCAGATCAAACGTCCCGCCGACGTCCCGTGGTTTGGGGGGAGGTGCCAATCATACGTCAATCCTGTGGCGCAGCAAAGAAGTGGAGCGGCAGGGGTTGTGGAGGTTTTTTTAACCAAATTGTGCGTATGTGCCGTTGGGTGCTTGTGCACATCCCGTGGATCCTTAAAATAAAAAACCCTTTTCACGACGGGACATGGGCGGGCGCCAGATGCCACGAGCTACCACCGGAAACATGATCAGATGCCCGCCCTTGCCTCGCGGTTTCTGGAAACTAGATCCTCGGAGAAACTAGTTTTTTACGGCGTATCTTTGGCGGGAAGCCGCGGGTTAGCCACGGGAGCTCTACGCTTCCCAGATGTTGCAGTTTGATCGCGCCCGGAAAATCTGCCTATATTCCGTCTCTGTAGCGTGGCTACTGCTCCGTGTGACCGCAGCCTAGGTTTGTTTTAAACTATAAACCTTCCCCTCAGGTACCAGGTGTTCTAAAGGTAGCGAGTGTCTAGGCTTCAGGTTCACTGCTGTGAGGTAAGTACTGTGATGCACAATTAGAATATGGAGGTCACTGGGGCAGGAATTATATATTAACAACAAATAAGATTTATTTATTTACAGGTTGGTTTCAGTGAACACACCAGCAGCTCAGGTATCCAGATAGTCAGAGGAGACACCTGGCTGAGGCACATAAATTTAAGCTAGTTATGGCATGAGATAATAGTACTTTATTTTCTTTAATGCTTTCAGGTATAAAGAGGTGTCTTACTTAGCAGCCACTAGTTTGGATCTCCTCACACACACACAGGATTCTATCCTTACCAGCCTGCCCTTTCCCAAGACTCAGAGTAAATGGTACAAGGTCTACTCATTACCAGAGACATAAGAGAAGCCAATGTAGGATCAGGCCAATGGCCCATCTAGTCCAACACTCTGTCACACAGTGGCCAGAAATACCAGGTGCCATCAGGAGGTCCAGCAGTGGGGCCAGGACACTAGAAGCCCTCCCACTGTTGCCCCCCCCGAGCACCAAAAAGACGGAGCATCACTTGCCCCAGAGCCCCTATCTATACTTTGTGGCTAATAGCGACTGATGGACCTCTGCTCCATATGCTTATCTAATTCCCTTTTGAAGCCGTCCATGCTTGTAGCCGCCACCACTTCCTGCGGCAGTGAATTCCATGT